>NC_140584.1:1162546836-1162750993 GCF_964204655.1 Triturus cristatus
GGGGGCGACTGAGGCTGCGATCAACACCCAGACGAGGCGGTGAGAAGTATGAAGTATCCCGACCAGAGCCTAGCTGAGAGAGCAAGATCCGAGGTATACAGAGGCCCACCAGGTTCCCGAAGCTCAGAAGTGTCCGAAGTTTTCGAGTCAAGTCCAGTCCGGTCCAGTACAGTTCCGTTCCGAGGCCTTCCGTTCCGAGCTACCCGGTGAGTACCATTACTGGGGAGGCGTTCTGACGTGCACATAGGTTGTGCCGGTCAAGACGGGTTTGGGTACACAAATCCGGTCTGCACTGTTTCAGCAGTGTATCTGTACTGTTTAGCAGTATATCTAGTATATCAAGTATATAAATTCAGAATAATCCAGATAATGCCTGGTATTATGTTTAGTGATTAAGTTTTCCTTAGATCGTCATCATCATTGTTTGCTCATTTAAATGTTAAATGTTAAATGTGTTAATACGTTCTGCATATTGTGGTATGAATGACTGTTCATTATCGTGTTTATTGTATTAAATTTGTTCAAGATCAAGTATCAGATCAGTTCTCAATATGCCGCTCTTTTCGAAATTAAGACAGATCACAACTAGAAAAGGGGTACTCGAAGAAGCTGTTCCTATTCCTCCTAGGGACACTCCAGGGTACTTCATGTATCATAAACACGGCTTAGACGCTATATTATTTCTTGATTTATGGGTAGACTACACCAAGGAATTACCAGAAAGTCAGAGGTGGCCCGCAGCTGGGACCTGGGATGCAGAGTGCATCATGAAAGTAGAGGAAGAGTTATGGAAAAGGAAAGTCAGACAGTCACAGAAAGACGCCGTTGAGTTATGGCGTAAAGAATCTCATAGACGTACAGAAAAAGCACTCCGACAAGAAGAGAAAAATAAGGAGAATTCAAATAAAGTCCGAGAAAATCTATTAATTGAAGAAGGTACACGAGTGAAATCAGAACAAGTAGACAGACAAAGAAATGCCCTTATGAAGGGTATGTATCCCCTTCTGGCCGAGGGATTACCTAAGGCTACTCCGGGGATACCAAAAGACTTGCCACCCCCATTATTTCCAATAAAAGTACATCCTAAGGGGCATCCTAGAACCGCAGAAGATGTTTTTCTTTCCTCATATTTAGATGACGCAGCTCCCGAGTATGCTAACCCCGCCCCACATAGACCGTCGGCCGGGGAGGTTCAACGCCAAGATCCTGTATCTGTATCTCTACAACAACAAATCCTGACACAAGTTCCGGCAAGCACATCTGTTTCCACATCTGTTCCTACAGCTACTTCTATAGCTGTGTCCACACCTATAGTTGCTGTATCGCGTTCAACGAATCCTTTCACGCCCGATACCCCAGACGGGGCTACCGGAGGTGCTACCAATATTTTTTCTACGCCACCCAGAATAAATAAACTTACCTTTCAAGAATCAGCACATCCACGTACCCCCAAACTCATAAATGCCCGCACGCTTAAGGAACTTCTTATAGATTGTAGATATGACCCTGTGCCCGGCAAAGAGGACGAAATGATCATGGCATCATTACGTATCAGACGAGCCGCGGTGTATTTAGGGAAGTTACCAGGAATGACTATGCATCTAGATAATATATACCATTTTGTCCAAACAGGGCGAGATTCTGAATGTATTAACAGAGCTATGGAATACCAGAAAGTGGAGATACAAGGGGAACTGTTACGTTTCCTTATAAATTGTGTGATCAGAAATCAAGACCGACCGGGGGTAGACCCGGAAGCAATGCAAACTCTTACCAGATGGAGCCAGAATATATCAGAAGGGAGACATGATAAGCAAAACTGTATAATAGCCATGTGCCGAAAGATCCGTAAAGAAATAGAACGCCTACACGAAGAGAGATTAGCGGTAGACCAGTTCGAACAAAACGAGGAGGAGGAAGGATCAGGACTGTCCACAGGACAGTCAGAAACCATAGCCTATGTAGGTAGAGGAAGATCTTGTAATAGTACTAGATGTTTTACTGACCCGATACGTCCGATATGTCCAGATAATAACAGGAATTTCCAAACACCTATAATAAATATAAGGTCCCCCGAGCATTCGTTCCAAGCCGCTGACAAATTACTGCGAGAACGAAGGGGTTATCATTTTCTCGATTCTATGGATGAACAAGAATTAGCCAGGTCAGCCGTTCATTGGGTTGACAGTCCCGGAAAGTATGATGATGATACAGTAGCCCACACATTTTTGAATCTCACCCCAGATGAACAGCGTTTAGCTGGGATTTATATGATTCAACAACTTCTTATACTATATAAAAGCCAACATTCAGATCCTGGTCCCTTACCTGATATATTGACTGAATTACTCACGAATAGATGGAGAGGTTCAGGTACTAAGCTAATTAAAGAAATACTAGAATCAAGAAAGCAGTACATTCTTTTTGTATGCCCAGAACATGTCTCACTGCCCATCAAGGAAAGACCGATGTATTACATGGACAGACAGAACCCCTTACGAGAAGTACACCCAATAAAGGGCGAGGACAATCAGTTTAAACGTGTATTTGTATATACGCCCATATCGAAAATAGAATTGTTAGAAATGAAGAAAGTGGTACCCAGTCATGACAAAGACCCAGCGGGTTTCCACTGAGAAATTAAAGACATGTTACTCATGGGAGAGTATACCTATCCCGACATTATGACAATATTAAAGGTATTGATGCCTGCTGGCATTTATGAAAAACTCAAGGAAAAAGAGTGGGAGGTGGGAGACCAAAAGATAGACTGGACAGCATTAGAAAATGAAGAAAAGGCCCGAGGCCCAGGTTCGGGGCTTGGGGACAAAACTAAAGCACTACCAGGTTTACTAGTACAGGTACTGCCACGTTTATTAACTACGAAAAAGGAAGACTGGGGTGCAATCTCAGCCTGTAAACAAAAGCAAGATGAAGACACTAGTGATTTCTATGCACGATTTGAAAAATGCTTTGGTATAAATAGTGGCATAAAAGCAAGTAGCGAATCATACCCACATCTGTTTGTGACAAAATTAGTTGAAAATTCCTTGCCCCAAGTGAAGAATAGAGTATTAAAATTCGAGAGTACCTGGCAAGGTAACACCCCATCACAAATGTTACAAATGTTACAGTATCATCACAATAGAATTAGAGAGGAACAAGATCATGAACAAAGACGCATGAAAGACACGAAAATGAAAATGCTAGTCTCCCAGACAGTTCCAGCTGAAGGACATAAAAAGGGTATGACACATTCCGGTGATTCAGCAGGACCTGTAAAAGGGACATGCAACTATTGTAAACAACCAGGTCATTATATACACGATTGCCCAGTCCTGAAGCGTAATATCGCCACAGGTATTACAAAAGAAAGACCACAGCCACTTAGACAGGATCAGAATGAACAAGGAGCCCCGCAGCATGCACAGTCCATGCCAGCTCCACAACAGTCTATACAGTTTGTGCCAGCTGCACCAGCGCTGCCTGTTGCTGCCACACAAACCACGACACGACAGCTGTACCAGACCGCACAGTACGACTATCCTGATTATCAACGATACGCATGAACCAGCCTAGAGAGGGAAGTTGACTTACCCCTTATCGAGGTCCCTGTAGACCAAGAAGGACCTTATGTACATAGTGAATTATTAGGCCAAGATAGAAAATTTTTACTCGATACAGGGGCAAGTCGAACAACCATAAAACGTAGTGAAGTTCCAGGGGCACCCCTCTCAGGCTCACAGAATATTTCCCTTGGTTTTTCAGGAAAACCTATTGTTAATGAAGTATCACAGCCTCTTCCACTTACGATAGGACCCTTGACCAGAACTACAGATTTATTGCTTACTAAATCATGTCCAGAAAACTTGTTAGGTATAAAAACACTGAAAGCTCTAGGAGCTATAATATGTTGTTCTCCGGAAGGAGTAAGATTGTTTTTACGTGATTTCAAAGGTCACTATGTGTCTAGAGACATGGATCCCCGACTGCAGACTTTACCTACACATCTATGGGCACAAGGCCCTACTGATGTTGGTTGCATGAATATCACACCATATCGAGTTACACTAAAGGCAGGAGTGGTACTACCACGAATGCGACAATACAAGTTACCACCAGATGCTGTAGTGGCTTTACTACAAATCATTGACGAGCTCATTGCCCAAGGAGTGGTTGTGGAAACAGACTCCAATGTATGTAATTCACCGATAATTCCGATTCTTAAACGAACAGATCCGAAGGCCCCGCCAGTATATCGATTGGTTATTGATCTGCGCGAATTAAACAAGTGCATTGTGCCACAATTCCCTGTGGTCCCAGATATCTCGTCATTACTGACAGCTATTGATTCTGAAGCAACATTCTTTACTGTAATTGATCTCAAGAATGCCTTTTTCAGCGTCCCAATAGATCCGGAAAGCCAATACTTGTTCGGATTTAGTTTAAATGGACGTAGCTTTAAATTCTCACGCGCACCTCAAGGATTTACAGAAAGCCCCAGCATCTATAGCCAAGCACTGAAACGAGAACTCGACAGTATCCACATGCCAGTAAACACTGCCCTGCTTCAATATGTCGATGATCTGCTGATCACCGCTAGAAGCGAACACGAATGTGAGAAAGCATCACTGACAGTTTTACAATTTCTAGCCGAAAAGGGGCACAAGGTGTCCCCTTCTAAGCTGCAATTCTGTGTCCAGCGAGTTGTTTATCTTGGACACTCGCTGTCCAAGGAGGGAAGGCAGCTTACACCCGACCGCATTCAGTTAATAGCTAACATGCCTATACCCAAGACACAAAAGGAGGTGCGGGCTTTTATAGGCCTCACTTCATATTGTAGGCAGTGGATCCCTCAGTATGCATTTCTAGCAAAACCACTCATTCAGTTGACAACACAGGAGGCAGCCACATCGACTGTTCTCCCTTGGACTCAGGAACATACACAAGCTTTTGAAAGCTTAAAGAAAGCCTTATGTCAAGCACCGGTTTTAGCAACACCATGTTACAATAAACAGTTTACACTCTTTGTTACAGAACGCGAAGGTACTGCTTTGTCAGTACTCACACAGGAACAGGCAGGATCCCACAAACCATGTGCTTATTTTTCTAGTACATTAGATCCCGTAGCTCAGGCTTTGCCTGCATGCCTGAAATCGGTGGCAGCAACAGCTTTAGCAATAAGACAAAGCGATGCCATAGTGTTAGGACATCCATTGACAGTTCAAGTACCACATGCAGTAGAGGTTCTCGTGAATCGAACGCAAACACAACACTTGACTATAGCGCGACTTACAGGGTATGAATTAACATTGTTCCAGCCACATATAGAAATCAGACGTTGTAACACATTGAATCCTGCCACACTTTTACCCGTAATCGGAACAGACCCACTAGCTCATGATTGTATTGATGTTATTACAATCACGACGAAACCCAGACAAGACTTGACAGATGTCCCATTGTCAGACCCAGACCTAACGTTGTATGTAGATGGTTCATGTATGAGAACAAGTACAGGAGAGTTAGTGGCCGCTTACGCAGTCACAACAGACACTGAAGTCATCGAAACAAATTGCATAAATACCTTGTCAGCTCAAGCCGCAGAGCTCATCGCTCTGACACAAGCCTGTATTCAAGCCACAAATAAAAAAGTCAACATATACACTGATTCACGTTATGCATTCGGAGTTGTACATGACTTCGGCGTGCTGTGGCGAGAGAGAGGTTATTTAACTTCTCACGGTGCCCATATTCAGCATGGACCCCTCATTCATGCCTTATTAGATGCAATACATCTACCCACTGCAATATCAATTATGAAATGTAAAGCTCATACGAAAGTTATTGATATCATTTCTCAAGGCAATGATCTAGCTGACAGAACAGCTAAACAGACTGCTCAAACTCAAACATCCGACATGACAAAGACAAAAGTCCCGACGCCAACACATTGTATGACGATTAAAGATCCCGCTCTTGACGTAATTGACATACAGACGCATGCTACACCAGACGAAATAAAGAAATGGACTGAATTAGGAGGGATCCAAACGGATCAAGGATGGATGACGAAGGAAAAATCTGTGTGGTTCCTTCCTGATTCAATGGTCCAAGTTATTATTAACACTATACATAGTCCAGCGCATCTAGGAGAAAAAGCTATGCTAGACAGCATCCAACACATTTGGTTCAACAAACATTTACGAGCAGCAGCCAAGCAAAAAGTTCGTACCTGTATGATCTGTTGTCAGTTCAACCCAGGAAAAAGCGTTCCCGTAGAACAGGGTGGATTTCAGCCTCCTGATCACCCTTTTGAAGTGCTCCAGATGGATTATATCCAGATGGAACGATGTCGAGGATTCAAATATGTTCTCGTAGTTGTCTGTGCTCTTTCCCGTTGGACAGAGGCATACCCGGTTTCAGATTACACTGCCCCGACTACTGCCAAACAGTTAGTTCGAGAATTCTTCCCACGATACGGTTTACCACGTGTTGTCTACTCAGATAACGGCCAGCCGTTCTCATCCGAACTAATGAAACACGTTTCACTTTTGTTAGGCTATCAGTGGAAATTCCACTGTGTCCGACACCCCGAGGCAGCAGGTCTCGTAGAAAGACATAATCAGATCCTGAAAATCAGATTGTCCAAAATATGCAGAGAGAAAGGTGTCGACTGGGTAGTAGCGTTACCAGTTGCACTCTTTTACATGAGAATGGTAGCACACTCTCGAACAGGGCTATCCCCGTATGAGGTGATCTTTGGCAGACCACCAAATATGTGGGGGACGCCTATACCACGAAAAATAACTGATATTGACTGTAATATGCTGACCGATTATTTAGCTTCCTTGATGTCTGCACTACAATCTTGTCGTTCACAGGTAGCTGCAGCCTTTCCCGACAACACTGAGGTGAAACCCCATGATATAATTCCGGGGGACCTGGTCCTCGTGAGGAACTTTGATCGAAAGACTCAGCTGGATCCTAGGTGGAAGTCACCGCAACTGGTCTTGCTCACCACAAGGACAGCCGTGAAGATCGAAGGCAGAAAAGGCTGGATACATTCAAGTCATATCAAGAAATTTCATGGACTACCATCGGATGTAAATGCCACACCTCGTGTGTCTTCACCCATTGACTCAAAACTTCCTTTTGTTGAATCAAGTAGTCACGAACAATATAAACTAAAACTCAGATCTAACCGGTCGGGAAATTTGATTGTTTAAGTCCTCTCCAAGGTGAAGCGGTTGAATTTGTCTCTGACATGTATCCCTTAGATCTGAATAGAGAAAACACCCGAAAAATGTTGAAACGACATGCATACTGTAAATCACTGCGTAGTCATTGCACAGTGACGTTATTAATTTTGTTTTTCTTAAGTCTTTTAATAATTACTGCAAGTATATTGTTGCACATATATTATCCTATTTCTAGACATGTTTATAATGTTACTGCTGAACATTCTTTTAGTGAATTACCTCCGCATGAGTTGTCTTATAGATTTGCGCTGCGCAATAACACGTTTATTAGTATGTTACATCATTCCCATCAGGTTAGCAATGCTACAAATTGTTGGATATGTGGCCGACTCCCTCCCTATCAGAATTATAAAGGAATTCTACCTCTCTTTCCATACCCATTCACACACAACGGCTCCTGTGGAGCATGGTTTAGTTTAATTAATCCCCTAGATTCAAATTCTGCAGTTTATCAAGACAACTGGGTATGGGGAAATTTAAACTTAGTTTTACTTAAAGTCTGCTACCCTAACAAGGAGGGACTTCCCAAGAGAACAGGAACTGATCTAGAAAATGAAGTATATGGATTAGTTAATTTTACGCTTAATCTTATGATCCTAAATGTCGAATCCGAAGCTACTCCAATTTTGCCCGCCATGTCAGTATTTCCAGTAAAAGGTGAATTATGTGTAAGAAAGAATGGTTCCATACATATGGGCCATAGTAGATGCACCACTGTAATAGAATTCAGTGATCAAGGCAAGTCGATATTTAGAGCTTCCCGCCATTCCTATTTTATATGTGGTCAGACGGCATATGTACGTTTGCCTCTAGATTGGGATGGTACCTGCTACATTGGATTCCTTTTGCCACCTGTTTTCCTAGCTCCTCCCGATTATCACAGAAATACTCATTTAGTACACCATAGAGAAAGGAGAGATCTCCCAATTGTCGATTACACTGAAACAGCATGGGAAAAATACACAGATTTCAATAAAGGTCTCTTTCCCTATATAGGTACCGTTACTAATAGTAAGCTGATACGTAGATTAACTAGAACCCTTGAAGCAGTAGTGAACGAAACTATTTCCGCCTTAGGCAATTTAACAGAAGAACAGTCTGCTATGCGGATTGTTGTGCTTCAGAATCGTCTTGTCCTTGACGTCATCCTGGCCGATAGGGGCGGAGCTTGTAGGGTCATCGGATCAAGTTGTTGCATTTTCATACCAGAAAATTCACCATCTGTATATAAAGCCATAACTCGCCTTCATAAGATTGTAAGCCAGATACACCAGAATCCAGGCACCTGGACTTGGTCCGGTTGGTTTTGGAGTGTATTATCTACCTTTGGATGGAAGGTCCTATCCTTCCTAGGTATTGGCTTTCTCATACTATTCAGTTGCTGTCTATGCCTACAATGTGGACCAGCGATTTGTGGTCTGTGTGCCACATCGTGTATTCCATCACCAAGATTTCATTCGTCCCAGAAGAAAAAAGAAGAACAAATGATGCTATATGAACAGATCAATGGATTGATGAAGATTGATATCTCTTAACGGGCAAGTAGGGGACAAGGAGGGAATGTGGAAATATGGATTTTTCTGATCAGTTATGTCCCCTATCTTGGACCCCAACGGTTTCATGTATGAATCACAAGTACATGTATGTTCCCTCCAGTTCCAGTTATGAAGACGCAAACACATGTGCGTCCACCGTCAACATGTCCTCTTTCAGATCCGCCATGAATAGGCCGGATATTCCATTCCTAAGTATGAAAGGCCACCGGCTTTATATGGTTCACTTATGCCATTTTACAGTCCAGGCAAGTAGGCCCTGATTCTGTCATCAAGCTTTTCTTGCTTTCTGCCTCTGAAGCTCCAGTCTGAGCCTGCATCTGTGACCATGAACTTTGTCCCATTCCCTGCGCGGCTCATGAAGTCTGACATCAGCCTGTTGCCTGCCAAAAACTGTATTTCGCCTTCGAAATTATCTGCTCCGCTCCCTGCCCAATGCATTCCTGTCTAGTAGTTTCAGTAAACATTCTTCCAGCTACCGAGCAAAGGCCCGGCTTCTCCGTCTTTATGCAAGTAATTCATAGCCTTATTATTATGGAAGACTTCTGCCCTCGCATCTAGTGTAGACATTTAGACGCTTGTACACGCACTAATAGTCAGCATAGAATAAGATTCTACTCTAAGAGACCTCTCTTTTGGATAACGTAGTTCTTTAAACATAGGATGTTAGATATGATTTGGGATTAGGTTGACTTGACCCTCCAGACTTCTGTCGCCACATGTAGAGCTAAATGTCAAGTCCCCTTCACCCCCTAGTTGCACGTCAATCACACGTCATGCTGCTGTGCGCGCATTTCTGCCAAGTATTTCTGCTGACATTGCGAAATTCTTTCATGGAACCACCCTATTATGACATCACACCTGATGATGTTCTTTAGTCACACCCAGTTACACCTACTTTTGCTACGTATGTATGTCTTATCTACACTATCAATTGTTACGCCTCTTGCATTTGCTTCACTGTAATGCCTATTGTATAAAAGTGATTAATTATCAATAATGTATGTACTTCACTTCCTGAACCTTCGTGGTGATGGAACTTGGAGCAACCGATTCGAATCGTCCATTGGAATAAAGCCCATTCCGAACCTCTAATACCACGGATTCTGCCTCTTATTTACTGAGCTATTTTTATTATGTTTCTGTATCAAATTAAGTCCCGGTAATTAAATTATTTACCACAAAGCAACTACAGGCAAAGTCACCTGGACCACTTTTGAAGATGTCATTCCTCAAAACATTTTGAGAGAGCCTGGTAGCTCCCTGCGTAAGGTGTTGGAGTTGAGTTGCTCCATGTCATTGTCCAAAACACAAGATGGTGCTGGTAACTGTGAAGATTAAGGAAGAGCACATGGAAAGAGCAGAACAAATGAACCAATGTGTGAGGCAGCACAGAGTATCCCCCTCGAAAACTGGGACGCCAAACTAAACATGCGGCTGATGCGGCCAAATGATTGCCCTTGTCTGGCAAAAGATTGTAAGTGGAGTAAAGTCAATTGGTGGGCAAGTGAACACAGTAATAGATTCAACAAGGAATGCCCCAAAAGGGGCACCGAGCCATGTGGGAGAAAAGCAAGGCCTCCGACAACAAGTACAAAGAAGAGAAGATGAAAACAGAAGGGAAACACAACATCTCCACCATCTAAGGATCAACGACCTTGACTCAGGATAGCCTTATGGTACTGAGGCACCTTCCCAGCTTAAGAAGGATGGATGCACAGAGGCAGGAGAACCCAGTGTGTATCAGAGGGTGAGTGGAGAGCAGCTTCACACCACAAACCATGGCTGGCTACAGTCCAGGAAGATCTAGAGCTCACTCACAGACAGATCAGCGGAGAGTGATAAGACTGGCGCCAGTTTCAATGAAAAAGTTTGGCAGGCTGCTTAAACCAATAATCAACATTGATAAGGTATATTCAGCCCTTGCATTTCATTGCTCATACGCTGTTTCACTTATAAGCTGCAAGGCTGGTGGTTCTCTAGCTGAATGAACCTTTCTGATGCCTAAATACCAGTCACTTTTGCTTCATGCTGCCTGCCATACAAAAGGTGACTTTTTATGCTGTCATTGTTTAAAAAAGGTTACAAACATGTGCCCATCTGAGATTAGTGTCTCGTTTGTTGAGCTCTGCGGTTAACCCTACCAAAGAAGGGATTTTTTGCTATGTCAAACACATGGTATCAATACCAGATGAAAGACGAGAAAGTATCTTCCTTTGGCCGTGTAGACCGAAGTCAAACCACGTGGGCGTTTAAGGCTTAGCCTACAGGAGTGTCGGTTATGTGATTCTCATTCTCAATAGATTCCCATTTCCCATCCATTGAATTTATAGACACTACCTCAGCGGCGGCGGCCAGGACTTTGAAGGGGTCGGATCTACTAATCCCACTCCAGTCTATGCAAATTTGGTGAAAGTATTGGATTTGGGGAGGTTCGTCAGTCACAATTGGAACAGGACCTTGAAAGGATCAGATTTACTATTCCCAATCCACCTGGAGCAACAATAAAGAACGAGTTGGATTTAAGGGAGGGTCAGCAGATTTACTATTCATACTCCAACCAACACAACAGTAGGGAAAGTGTTTGAAAATTGTACAATATTTATTACAAAATATATATTTTTTTAAATCTCATTAAAATTAAATAATAATAATGATATAAAACAATAGCAAATACAATATTACATAAAATGTTATTGAAAAAAGTTTATACAGCCAACCAAAAACTCTAAAAATGTACTTGAAAAAATATTGTAAAAAAATGTATTCATTAAAAAAATTACCAATTCAAAAATATGCTAAAAAAAAATTATCAGTTTAAACGAAATTCAAAGACTAAAGAAATTACAGTATCACCACTTCCCAACAACCCACAAAAAGTGGAAATGCTACTAAAAAAAATCAAGACAATTTTTTGAAAATAAAGGAAATCTTAAAAAAAATACCATATTAAAATAAAGACGGTAAAATAATGTAATAAGTTAAATAATTTAGATAATCAATAACATAATCATCCAGCTAAAATAAAACATTTACAAAAAATCTTTAAGTACTTAATGAATTAAAAAATCATACCTAATAATCTAAATAATTAATTGAAAAGCAATGAAATGCATTTGAAAAAATATGAATTTATGTAACAATTAAATCATTTACATGACGAGTACATTAATTAACCGATTACATTAAAAAAATGGTAAAAAAGTATTACAAATAATAAATATCTTTAAATATCAAATATCTTTTCCTCTACAAACCCAACAAACTGCAAATAATAAAAAATAAAAAAAGACTGTTAAAATGTTGCCAAACCTAGAAAACAACTACTAAAAAAATTATAAGCAACTAAAATAAACTAATTAGTAAGTTAAAACATACATCATAAAACATTAAAAAGTACAAACTCTGCACGATTTCAATTATATTTAACAAAAATCAACGTGGTTCACCAGGGACACACTTTTGTTAGCAGCATGCCCATCTCTTAGGAAATACTGGTGTAGATGCCGCGCCTGTACCGCATCCACAGCAATGCCATTGACTGGATGATCCGTAGGCAGCACCATCTCAGCACACCTCTCATGGAGCTTGAGTCAACAACCACTTCCACACTCAAAAACTTATAATACTGATTATAATAATAATAATAATAATAATAACTGAATAACAGTGGGAGGCAAATTCCCACAATTTGCACACAGGAGATCAAGTCCTCATTTGAGACTTTAAGCCACACCACAAGTTTCCAAAGCCTCTTGAAACTCTAGCCTCCGTTCACAAAACTATCACAAAACAGGGAACAATGATGACTGCTAAACAGGAGATTAAGATTAACTTTAAATATCTGAGTGTTCAATCCTCACTGGAGCAATAACTAAGCCTTAGAGTAATTTTAATTACACCTGAGTTATCTGAGGACTTTCAATAATTCTGCAAAACTCTTTGACGCCGAATTACCGATAACACCATTACGCTCTCTTGCATAATTGAGAGTACTTTGGAAGGAAAAATCCAACCGCAAAATCGCATTTAGCGAGCGCAAACAACTGCTCTTGCTCTGTTGCATTAGGCACTATTGTCTTAGTGCAAAATGCATCCATGCATTTATTTTGGATGCAAGGCTGCACGTTGCGTTCAGAAACTAGTGCTAAATGCAGGGCGTAAATTGAGGATAACCTTACCTCAAGTGCGTGTTTAGTGAGCGCAATGCTGTTATTTATGTTCTGTTGGTTATAGCACTATTTTAGTGCAAAACGCATCCTCACGTCCATTAAGGACGTGAGGGGGCTTTCTTTGCACTAAGAAAATAGTGATCATTACAGAATTACTCATCTCGCATATTTCCATGTAATCGTGTAGATTTTTAGGTAATTCCACGTGATTATGCTACACAGAATTATGTGAGTTATGCCCACGACTAGTGATTACACGGTCTCTCGATAGAAGCTCTAGGGTACTAACAATGACCGCAGTGGACACAAACCTGTCAACGAACAGACCTGCCCAGTCCATGAGAGTGTATAAGACTGGCACCACCTCTGGACTACCCCATACCATCAACCTGGCTGAAGGACTTTGCATGGCCCACAGCCATCTCCCACATTGAGGTTAATGCCCCTCTGGATATTGCTGATTTCATAGGTTGTTGGCAATGGTGAATGGGTGAATTTTGTCAGAGCTGTGGGTGCGTGGGCCTGTAAAGGTCGTGCCCTTCTAAGCACTTACAAAACCCACGCAGGAATGGCTACAGGTGTGTGTCTTATCATTTATCAGGCATTACTCACCTGTTTCCCTTTAACATTAGTCATATGAATGATCCCATTTCTTCTCAATTCTCAAATTACTGCATCTTGAAAATCCTGTATTTTCAATAGGACCTTCAAGAATTCTTATGGCAGCGGATGAATGAGCGTGCTGCGTAAAAATGTGTTTGCTGCACCCAGAACAAGATTGTCCTCCTTAGCAAATTCTTTGCCTCCCTCTGAGCAAACACACAGATCAAATATTTCTTGCATTCCTAACAGAGGTGAGCTAGATGGACCATAAACCATAGCAAGGTACCACTCCCCCTGCCACAGCATTCAGGAAACAATGGCAATGTGTGAGTGTGTGTGTGTACATGGGCGTTCTTCCGCGTGTTTACCCACATAAAATCCACACCATTTACTAATAGCTATTTTAATGTCAATAAAGAAATGTGTTTCTCACCACAACCTATGACTGGGTCAGATTTTGATATATCTCCCTTGTTACATCTGGCAAATCAAGCTGGGACCTGCCCAAGACTGTCTTTAGCCACCCCAACTAGAGCAGGTGGTTAGTGTCCCTTGACTAGACCCTCAACTCTAGGAAGAGCTTTACTAGTGCAGGTGGTTAGTTTCCCTGTACCAGACCCTCAACTCTAGGAAGAGCTCTACTAGTGCAGGTGGCTAGTGTCCCTTTACTAGACCCTCATCTCTAGGAAGAGCTCTACTAGTGCAGGTGGTTAGTTTCCCTGTACTAGACCCTCAACTCTAGGAAGAGCTCTACTAGTGCAGGTGGCTAGTGTCCCTTTACTAGACCCTCATCTCTAGGAAGAGCTCTACTAGTGCAGGTGGTTAGTTTCCCTGTACTAGACCCTCAACTCTAGGAAGAGCTTTACTAGTGCAGGTGGCTAGTGTCCCTTTACTAGACCCTCAACTCTAGGAAGAGCTCTACTAGTGCAGTTGGCTAGTGTCCCTTTACTAGACCCTCAACTCTAGGAAGAGCTCTACTAGTGCAGGTGGCTAGTGTCCCTTTACTAGACCCTCAACTCTAGGAAGAGCTCTACTAGTGCAGGTGGTTAGTTTCCCTGTACTAGACCCTCAACTCTAGGATGTTTGAAGGCACAGCTGTCTGCCTTTGAAATTGAAAAGTCCAACAATGAATCCCACAAGGGCCTCTCCTTCCGCACACCCCAATACCTTTCATGCCCCTCCTACCCCTCTGTGGCCCTCTGTCAACCTATAACTACAACCAATCTCTCCTTAGTAAATAAACAGGCCATTGTTGGTTTAACAAATGGTGTAGTAACTAACACGTTCCATATTCGTAAATGGTAGTGCTGGCTGTGTTAAGGAAAAATGAAACACTATTAAAACACCTTCAGTTATTGACTTTAGCATGTGCCCAATAAACTGTATTAGCAAACAGTTTCACTGTGCTGCATTCTATTTGTGAATTCTACACACATAGCCTAATTATGATGTTGGGCAGATCGCCACAAACAGGCCGTCAGTGGCAGTCGTCTCGCATCTGAGGAGGCGGTCTGACCACCGGATTAAGAAACTGGTCAGAGTGCAACGGGTGGAAGGAAAGACCGCCACCTGCGACAGGCTCAAGAGCCCATCGGGGCAGCAGTAAGAGCCTAATTCTCAACAATGGGGGGGTGCCTGTGGAGGCACCACTGTAGGGATTAGGATATCAGTTTATGACTGCCTGCTCGTGGCGGTCACACCGCCACGAAAACGCTGTCGGAAACTGACTGTAGGGGAATCCAGCAGGGCCCCGTCACCCGTGGGCTTCCACTATGTGGCCCGGGGGCACATGTGGTGTCGCCTTATCCACACACCCTGTGCCAGATACCACATGGTGCCTGGCACAGGGTGTGTGGATGTTTAAACCATGCCATTTTCTATAGCGGCTTGTGCTGTGGCTCTTATCCGGTCTGCAGCACAAGCTGTAATTGAAAATTGCCTGTTTCAAGCTGCCTCCACAGCGGTTGTATCATAATTTGGCAGGTAGTCTCCACCCCTCATCCGACCGCCATCATGAGGGCCATAGTGGTATTCTTTATTAATATTTCCTATTAAGTTTTGTTTGACACAGAATGCATTTTTGTGCTACAAATATTGCATGCTGTCCATGGAACCACAGGGCCCAGATACTACAGAGAGCTCACAAAACTTTGACATTCAGGCGGAGTGAGGGCAAACAGTCAAGCCTTACTCTTGGAGGTTCATGCATCAAAATATTATAGTCCAGTCAGAGTTACCTCTTGTACAAGATACATAGTACGAGGTTGCATTCATTTATTTAGCAAGAATATTCTGTAATGCTAACAATAGACAAAAGGCCTGATTTAGATCTGGGCGGACGGGTTCCTCCTTCACAACAGTGATAGATATCTCGTCCGCCGAAACATAAATCCCATAGCATATCATTGAATTCATATTTCGGCGGACGGGATATCCGTCTCCATTGTGGCGGAGGTACCCATCCACCAAGATCTAAATCAGACCCTAGGTTATGGTTTAAAGAACCCTCAATACTCCATCATTAAAGACAGCTGAAGCAGGATTGCCTGCGTTAGGCAGCCATGGCAAGGTGTCTACCTGCACAGGCAGAGCAGAAAGTTTAATACAATCTTCAGCGTAGTCTTGCTTGGTTTGGCGGTACACTCCAGTGATACCAAGTTTCCACAAGTGGCCATGACTACAGATGCGGACACTCGCCGCTCAGTGCCTCAGCCAGAGGGGCAGTATGCAATCACAGGCATGGTGCAATATTCACAGGTGAGTCATACACAGCCAGGCACCATGGGGGCTGAAGCATGGGCTGGCATGGGCCCCTAGGTGTATATCACAAACTTAAAAGCAGATCACCACCACTGGGATGGACTAGCCATTTTGCCAATCTGGAATTTGTCTGGTGGGTTGCAGGCTAGGGAAATGCTGCCACACCCAATCATGGTGTTTTGTGTCGCATGGATTTTGAATGATAATAATGTACATGCAAGACAGGTCTGACTGCATATAAACAAAC
This sequence comes from Triturus cristatus, assembly GCF_964204655.1. NCBI lineage: Eukaryota > Metazoa > Chordata > Amphibia > Caudata > Salamandridae > Triturus > Triturus cristatus. The sequence continues at coordinate 1,162,563,434 of NC_140584.1, forward strand.
TGAGAAATATGTGTAAGAAGCATAGATGCACAAAACTGGGTTGAATTGGTATTGGTAATACTGTGTGCTCAATCGCCATATTCTCTGCTTGGAAACTCTGGGGCATATGTACAACAGAATGGCAGAGTGAAGTGTTACACCAAAATTGGTAACGCACTCCGACATTCTGAAAACGCAGGGATGCACTGTACTTACAATAATACTGTGCACCCCTGCATTTCCCCTTGCACTGGTGCTAAATTTAGCTGCCTAGCGCTAATGCAGACACCCTTGCACCAAAGTGCAAGGGTGCCTGCATTGCAGGGAATGATTGTTCATGTGCAGGAAGGTGTCCCTTCCTGCACATAAACAATCACTAATGACGATGTATAGCTTCTAAGTGTGCTGCAGAATGCAGCACATATAGAAGTTGCAACTTGTCATTATCCAATGATTGTTTATATGTAGGAAGGGACACCTTCCTGAACATGAACAATCAGTAATAGCGATTTGCTACTTCTATGTGTGCTACAGAATGCAGCACATATAGAAATAGCAAAAACAAGGAGAAATTAATAATTTCTCTTCGTTGTGCCAGTTTAAGACCAGATTTTCCCTGATTTTAATTTTGGAGCTGCCACATATTCACGCCAGCCTTGTAAATGGGGGACAATGCCAAAAAGCAATGGGTATTATGGCGGAACGCCCACTGCAACACCCATTGCACGCCCCTTTCATGCTAAGTACTGAATGAATATGAGCATTATTTACAAGGTGGCGTTAAGACACGTTAAGTGGCTTAGCACCGCCTTGTAAATAAGGTGACGGGGTTATCGCCTTAAGATTGAAGTGACTTTCTGGTGGTGATTACCCCTTGTAAATATGTCCCTCAGTTTTCTGATTCCATTCAAGTTACCAAGGCAGGGAAGTGGAATTTTCTACTTCTCTGGTTCACGCCTTGTAACTGCAGCTGTAAGGGAAGATAACCGGCTAAGGATCTGTGATGGTAGGAAGAAGAGAATGTAGCATTCAGTTTGTACACTTCTGCAATGAGGTATTGTTTGCACTTTTTCGTAGAAAAACAGGACCTATTTGCGAGTGCCCCCCACCAGAAGACACCATTAGTGATAGAGATAGATAAGGTACCATGCAGGGGTGGGGTCAGCAATAGGACTGGTGTCTGAAGGGAGATACAACAAGCCTGAATTCTGACTGTTAACACCATAAGGTATGCTGGTAAACTATACGTGGCTTGGCACAATTAAGACATTATAAACTAATAAAGAAATAAAGATTAGATACTTGACAATATTCAGACACTTACGGTAAGGAAATAGGCTAACAAATTTCTGGCAGAGTCGGTAGGACTACACAGATCTTGTCGCCCCTTGAACTCAAGCATATAAATTGGGCGGGCGGACAGCCAGGGAGGCGAGCGGGAAGACCGATAAAAAAGGCCATTCCATGGAAGTCCTGCCACGATCTAAATTAGGCACTCAGTGTTGGGTAAACTGTGGGAGTTTACCCAACACTGAGTGCCTAATTTAGATTGTGGCAGGACTTCCATGGAATGGCCTTTTTTATCGGTCTTCCCGCTCGCCTCCCTGGCTGTCCGCCCGCCCAATTTAGATGCTTGAGTTCAAGGGGCGACAAGATCTGTGTAGTCCTACCGACTCTGCCAGAAATTTGATCCCCGCCAGTTTGGCAGGTTGGGCCACAGGAGGCAGCAGCGGCGGGACATGATTTTTGCTGTCTGTATTTGGTTCTGACAGGAATCCCTCCTACTTTGAGTTGGCGGAAAGGGATGAAAAGGGGTGAATTTTCTTTTGGGGTACATGCTGCGCTTTCCTCTTCTTCACCTTTGTCCAGGTGCCCCCGCCCTAGCCCATCTTGACTTTGACGGACCAGCACCCTGTTTTGACAGACTCAAAGGTTAGTGTACATGGTGTGTGCCGGTATACAGTGCATGGTGTGTGGATGTTTGCAGGGTGCAGTGCAGAATGTACAACATGGGTTCACTACATACACATATGAACACATACACAACATATATGTGGTATACGTAAAAATAAAATGACACTTACCTGTCTCCTTACCCCAAAGGCTGCTCCCCATCTTCGTTCCGCCGACAGAACACCGCCCGCCCAATGGGAACATCCAAAGTGGCTCGGGGGGACCCAGTCATCAGGGCGGCAATGGAGAGCAGGTCACTTGCACAGATGATTGCCACGGTCCTCTGTGTATCATCTATCCATCTGAATAAGGCGGGCGGGACACCGTCAACCTGATGGAGTACTGGAGCCTTCCATAGCAGCGGGCTGGCAGTCCGACCACCAGGATCTAAATCAGGCCCTTAGTCTGATTTGATTATTTCCTGCTGAGCTCATAATAATTATTATTCCAATATACACGTTTTATAGATGAATAGATCATAATAAATTATTGTACATAGTAAAATGCCAATCATTATTGACCCAAATTAGTAAGGCTACCAAAAAGCGACATTGGGGACCCTTATATGGGGGGCCCCCCCTCAACATCCCTGCACTGTGTCTCAGGCACCGTAATTAACAGCCATAGCAAACCAGTTCTCTTCTTGTTGCAGGCCATGAATAGGGGAAGAGAATGTTTCTGCTCACATCTATTCTCCATTGCTTCCACAAACCAACAGAAAGCCAACTTTGGGCCCGATTACGATGCCGGCCGGAAAAGCTCCGACCAATTGTCGGACGCTTTCTGCTCGACATCAATGGTTTCAGTCCGACCGCTGTATTAGGATGACGGCGGTGGGAGTGAAACCTGCTGGGGAATTCCGATGCGCTTCCAATGATCTCAAGAAGCCCGTCGGATTGTCGGAAGCCACCATTATCCCCTAATGTCGGCAGAGCCAGGCTTGACTCTAACGATGGGATTATGATGGTATTTTCCAACAGACTTTTAATGTCGGCCTTTCTGACATGAAAAGGCTGTTGGGATTTGTCTTTGGGGGGCACTAGCAAGGCCCCATGCCCCCATGGCCCTCCAATATGGGACCTGTGCCCCCTAAACATTCCTGCACCGTGTAGCAGGCATCGCATGGTGTCTGCTACATGGTGCAGGGATGTTTGTGAACATCCGTTTTCCCGATGGCAGCTTGCACAGCAGGTGGTACCAAATGGCAGCTTGTGCTGGGGGCCTTTTCCACACTCCGCAGAAGCTGCTATTGAGATATGGATGTTTCTGACCGCCCATAATGCAGTTGCATCAAAATCCGGCAGTCAGAATCGCCGACATATGGCTGGTAGGTTCCATACTGCTACGGTCCACCCGACATCGTAATTAGGCCCAAAGTGTCATAGAGAGGCACCCACTTAACTCAGTATTTGGAATTCACCACAGCTGTGAGTATTCCACAAGGGGTGTGCGATATTTGCATTAAATGCTTTTGCATATTTGCACTAAATTTCAATAACAAATATGCAAATCTGCCATTTAGTGCTATATTTGATGTGAGGACGCATACTGTGCAAAAATAGAGCACAATGAATGCATGTAGCTGTGGTAAATGTTTTACTCCAAATGGCGCATAACTATGCAATGGGGTGCAATAGCGTATTTTCTCCAATTTTATATAAACAGAGTAATGAGGTGTTCCTTAAATTACTCTGGTAGAATTGAAATTATGTACAGGCCTATATTTCACAACAGCCGGCATTCAATTCTCACATCTACACAATCAGCAGAAACTTTGACAAGAATGCTGGGAGTAATCTCTAGATGGCTTAAAATGGTAAGTCAGCAACTCTACAAAGGAGATATGTTCAATGGAACTCTAAGCCAAATCTGCATGTAGGTTAATTGCTTTCTAAACATATTCATTTTAGGGGAAATGTGCATATCACTTAGCATTTTTGCTGCACCCTGTGTTTCATGTTTCACACTTCACTTGTGGCAACCAGCTCCTTAAAGCCATTTTTTTTGCTTTTTACACATATCTTGTGCAAAGCAGGTGCCATGGTCATACCCAGGTCCTGTTCTAGTCGTAAATACCACTCTAGCCGAACGTGCGAGACAGACAGATCACACTCACGCCCATGATAAGTGTGAGTGTTGGGATCCCTAAAAACCTCTCATGAAGGCACTAACATCAGTCCCTTAATAACAGGCTCACCAGTTTGTGTCATCGAGCCCTCACTGGGCTGCAAAAGCTAGTTAAGCTGGTGCCTTCTACTCTGATCAGGTCATCACCCACAGAAGCAGCCTTACTCAAGAATTGTAAGTTTTATTTGAAAGCAATGTTGAATTAATAATTCTTAGGGTTAGAAGGAGAATAAAGGCAATAGTTTATTGCATGGTTTGGAGCAGATGGATATATGTCTGAGAAGTAAATTATCTTAGGAGAAATTCATTCCCAAGTCCTTGAAGCAGAGTTTATGCAATAATTTAAAAATCTGTTGACTACGGTACTTGAAGTATCTCAACAATTATGTTGCCAAAACCATATCCATATCGGGGCCAAATGAACAAGTGCAACAGTTGATTTAACCACACTGACAAAAGCTTGGCAACAAAAATCTGTGAACAGTCTTGGAACCTGCACAGGACGTCCAACACATCTGCAAAAGCAGCCACTATGAAAAATATCAAGAACAGAATAAAATCTGAGCAATCATTGAAGACTTGGACATGAATGACGTTACATACTCTGTGCTTTGTCCTCTGAATTTCCACATCCACAACCCCAGTGACCCCAACTCCACCGCTCACCTGGACAATCTCGCCAACATTGGACTGAGACAGCTTGTCACCACCCCCACCCACAAGGCAGGACATACCCTTGACCCCATTTTCACTGGAGGACACAAAATTCGCTTCAGCCAAACCATGCAACCCATCTGGACCACCAGTGCATCTACTTTTCCTTCTCCACGCCTACCGCACACAGGCCCACACCTCGCCCCCAGCGCAGGAACTGGAGAAAGATCACAGAGGAACACCTCAACTTCACACTCAACCATTCTCCTCCCCCCTCCACAGCCAACGCCATCTCCTCAGCCAACGCACTCCAGAGATAATTCACCGACTGCGCAGACACTCTCGCCCCCCTCCAGAACTCCGACATACAGCTTACCATGAAAGCCACCTGGTTCTCCACCGACCTCCGAGAATCCAAGAACATGTGCTGATGACTCGAGAAAGCTTGGAGGAACAGCAAAACCCCCGAAGCAGGCTCCACCTTCAAGACCGCCATGATAGAACACCACCAACTCATCAGAACCACGAAGAAGAAATTCATCCAGAACAGAATATGCACCAACTCCCCCAACTCTAAGGAGCTCTTCAGCATCATTCAAGAATTCACCAAACCCCCCAGCAGATCCTCCAACGTCCCTCCCACCCAGGATCTATGCAACAGACTCGGAACCTTCTTCTATCTCAAGATCAGAACCCTCTACAGCAACTCCGACGAGCAGAACCTAGACGCTGACCCTACACCTCTGCCGACAATGCAACCCAGCCTACCATCACTGCCTGGACCCCTGTCACCACAGAAGACACGTCAAGACCATGAACAATATACACTCAGGAGTGCCCACCCACCCCTACCCGCCCAACATCTTCCACAGAGCCACCTCCACCATTGCACCCAAACTACAAGGTACCATCAATTGCTCTCTCGAAACAGGGACTTTCCCCGATGACTGGAAATGCGCGGAGGTCAAGCCCCTCCTCAAGAAACCCACTGCAGACCCGACGAAGCTCAAGAACTACCGACCCATCTCTCTCCTCCCCTTCTCAGACAAAGGCACTGAGAAGATAATCAACAGCAAATGAATTAATGAATATTAGTCTTATAAAGCGCAACATTTTCCCAAAGGCGTCAAGGTGCTGCGGATAGAGCCAGAGGTCACATGGGCACAAAATGACTCCTAACAATTAGGTGGTGAAGAGCCAGGTCTTCAGAGCCTTGCGGAAAAGAGAGTGGTAATCTCGTCCATAGATTGACAGTGGAAGAGTGTTCCAGAGCTTAGAGGCAGCAGCTGAAAAAGCTCTTCCCCCCACCTGGCTCTCCTGAACCTTGGAATTACCAGCAAGTTTTTACTGGCAGATCATAAGTTTTTGGTAGGAACATATAGTTGAAAATGCCTTTTGATGCCTTTGAAGCCTAAATTATAAAAAGCTTTGTGAACGAGGCAACGGGCCTTGAAAAAAATTCTCCGGCCTAGAGGAAGCCAGTGCAACTTGCGAGTCGACGCAGAAGCAGGGTGGAATTTAGGAAGATCCATCACAAGTCTGGCTGCTGCATTTTGTACAAGGTGCAGTTAATGAATGGAACCGTTATTGATGTCCAGATACATGGTATTACAATAATCCAGTCTGGAAAGAACCAGGGCGACAACTGCCTGCTTTCGAGAGGAAAAGGAAAGACAAGGAAAGATCTTCCTCAAGACCCTAATGATGCCAAAACAAGTGGAAACCGTTCTGTTGATCTGGGGTTCAAAAGAAAGGGAGCTGTCAATTATGACACCAAGATGTTTTGCCATTGGAGGTGGACAGGGGCAAGAGCCAAGCATTTCCTGCCACCAGGCGTGGGACCGTATTGACTGTTGGCTACTAAAGACCAGGACTTCTGTTTTGTCACCATTGAGTCTAAGGTAGTTATCTACCATCCAGGAGGCCACAGCCAGCATGCAATTTTTTTAATTTGTTGCGAACGCCTCTATGCTATTGGTGATTGACACAACAAGGTGCGTGATATCTGCATAGGACAGAGCCTCCAGCCCAAAAGATCTAATGACCTTGGCCAGGAGGGCAACATAGATGTGAGCCTCAACCTTGCGTGTACACAATCTGGCCAGTGGGTAATGAGTCCAGATGTCCAGCATGGGGAGCGTGAGATCACCGCATGTGCTGTGTTCTGATTGGCTATATGCTCATAACTCATGTGGCATCTGACTTTATGGTGTTTTCAGAGCGCACTAACCCCCTCCATTCATGTGTGCTTTTTTGGGGTAATTCTCCATTGACCACTGTAATTTTGCAGTGCCTTTCTGTGGGATTGATCAAGGGTTTCCTGTTCATTCGGTCATCTGCCAGTTATACGTAATCCCACCTGTGACCTATAAATCAGTAACACCAGACCTGGGTCTCAGAACTTGCCTGACTATGTATTTGCGATTCGGGGTTGATGCGGAGTTCACGACACATGATTGCATTAATAGGGACGGGATTTTGTTTTCATAAATGAATGTACCATTTTCCATATTACCACTATCGTTTTCCATATTAATAATACATACAGAAGGGATTATACAGTTGTGCTTATTGAAACTTACTGAATCAATACAATGAGATTTTGGTTCAAATATTCAATAATTTTTGCTATGTATTGTATTTCACTTACAATGACATCTCATAGCTAATAATTTGTACAACACACGTCTGACGTTTCTACTAAATAGATTATCAATATGTTTGCCAGCATTTGAGTGAATGTCGGGGGGGAGGGGGTTCCAAAACAACACAAGGTACAAGATGTATCATTGTGATTGTGTAGCAAATACATTTGTTTTTTACTTATGAATGGGAATTGTTTTATTATGAACATGACATATACTTACTTACACCAATGGGTGCTCAGACGGGAATGAAAGCACAGCACACACTACATCCCACACCCTTCGTTACCTGTCCGCATCCAACACGACTTTAAAGCAGTACAAACGCCAGCCGCGGCCCGTGGAGGGAGTTCGCATTTTGCGATGCAGCGCGCGCTACGAAATTCGTTTTATTTATTTAATTGTTTACTTACCTGCAATTATCCATATTCCGGTTTTTAGAACCCCCCACCCTGCCCCTCCCCCGCCCTGCCTTTCCGCCCCACGGAACTCCCTCCACGGGCCGCGGCTGACAACCGCTCATTATTAAAACCCCAGAAGAGCTGAGATTCCACCCGTCATCTATTCAAAGCCCCAAAGCCAACCCCCCAAGCCAACCACGGCTGTATCTTCTTATCCGCCATGCAAAATAGTCCAACTTCCACCCTCCCCACAATCCCGTGCCCCCCACCCCCATCTCCCCACCCCCGAGTTTGGTTCTCCACCCCACCCTCCTACTTTGGGTACATTCCCGTGTTGGTCACATTACCAAGTCGCCATCAATGGTTAACTGTGGTTAATTTATCAGAGTCCTGAATCTAAATAATTTACAAAATGAAATACAAAAAAGAAAGTAAGTAGAACCACATTTCTATACACATTTATACAAAGGCTGAGAGGTGTTTGAGTCAGTAAAAAAGTGGCTCAAGTTATGCAGATGTGTTCGTTTTTTCTATAGCACAGTATTGTTTCAGATATTTCTATTGCATTTGAACCATTTTGATATATGTGCTATTAAATGCTTAATGCAATACAAGGTAACTTTGCCATACACTTATATTGTATGTGTGTAAAATAGTTAGATGTCTTTTAAATATTATTTCTTATCTCATAGGCTCCCAATGGTACATATACATTACATGTGTATTTAGTGTGATTCCGTCATAATGACAGAGGCTCACAACATATTTACAATGTATCTTGACTGTCGTATGACAACTTCTTCAGTAAGGATGCATAATTTACATTTTATTTGAATAATTAAAATATTGATTTCCCATTAAGGTACGTTAGACACCTTGCCTTATGTAGCTAGAGTCACCTTCAGGATGCTCACCCACGCTCACAAGGCCCTCCACAACACCAGACCAGCATACCTGAAAAGCTGACTCAGTCAGTCAAAAGTCTTTATTCGGTTTAAATGCAAACCATAAAAGCATACTACTATAAAAACACTTAAAAGGATACAGATTTCAATTTAAATAGTCACTAAGGCTAAAAAAGTAATAATTCCATTTAAAAAGCATTTAAAAGAGGATACAGTTCATTGCCTCAAAATCTAATTACAGCAGATAAAAAATTCGCAATGTTATAGGTTTCCCAAACATCATTTAACATTTGAAGGTAAAGGAGAGCAGGTCTCACCTGCACAAAGCCTTTGTTTTTTAATATAGGGAGTAAAAAGCGTTTCCTGATATCAATAAATTGCTCACAGAAGAAAAGAAAGTGTGTCATATCCTGTAATGAAAAATTGTCACAAGAGCAAGGGCCAAGATCCTCAACCCTTTTCCACCCTTCTTTTCTCCAAACAGTAGGTGTAATTGATTTAATCTGAATCTAGTCAATAAGAAACGGTGATTTACATTTGTGACAAATCCTAGGTATGATTCCATGGATGGTGTTGTTTTACATAGCTGATGAGCCCTAACGGTGCCCTTTACCAGCTCATTCCCTTCCCTATCCATGGTAGCTATATGCATAAAGGTTTCTTTACACCATTTTGTATCTCCCTTTACTAGGGTTTCTGGTGACTGATATAATTCAGGTCTACCTAGCTTTATTGCCAGGTTCTGAATATATTTCAGCCAGGGTATACGTGACCCATAATCCAGTGACTCAAATTCCACGCACCTCAAAGGACCCTACGATCAGCCCAGCTCTCCTATGCCGTGGTCCCCCGCACCAGAAAGACCAGATCGAGAGGCCGCTCCCTCTTCCGCGCGGCCAGAGCCTGGAACGACCTTCCGCTCCACCTCAGACAGACAACATCGCTCCCCATCTCCGCAAGAAACCTCAAAACCTGGCTCTTTTGACAGACCCCCTCCTTGATGGACTGGAACCTGTGACCCCTCACCCACCCTCCAGCGCCTTGAGACCCTTACGGGTGGGTAGTCGCGCTTAACAAACACCTGATTGATTGATTGATTGATTGATGTAAGTGTGGTAAATACAGAAATGTAGACTTAAAACCTTGATTACATGCAATGTTGCAAACGGGAACAAATAAAATAAATTTCTAAAGTCTATATAAGGGATGTAAAAACACCCCCAATTGCGGCGGTGGCATGGTCTTTCTTCATCCAAATGGAGCAGGAGGTAAGCAACACCTTGCAACAGCACAGTCACAGCGAATAGTGAGGTGGGAAAGGTAGCTTGTGTCTGTTTACCCCGTGTGTAGTTGAAAACCACCAGTTCAGGTGTGGAGATTTGACTGCCATGGTTGTGTTCTACAACATCCTGAGTGGCCGGCCCGAGCTATGGCTGACAAAATACTGTCAGCTGCTTTTCACCAAATACTCCATTGATGGGTGGGAGGACAGTTTCAATGGCGGACAGATGGAACATCAATTTTGGCAGTCCGGCCGCATCCACCAAGATATAAATCTAGTCCATAGTCTCAGAAATGGAAATCAAAAATAATCAATGGGGCAAGGCAGCAGGCTACCACCTAGATGGGTTCCACGAGGCCGGATAGCCATCGAACAAAGTCCCTGTGAAGCTGTCGACTTTTGGTAGGAAAGCTCTGAGTAGGAAAAATGTAACAACATTTACACCACCCAAAGTTCCCTCATCTGGGTACTTTTGGCACCTTCGTCTGTTCTACCGGATTTAGTCATCTTTTTGGTACTCTGAGTCCTTCAGTGAGGCAAAGCCGAAAGCTGTAGCTGAACAGGGCACCACAAGGCTGGATACGTTTTCCGTGATGTCCATCTGAAACGGATTTCCTGTTGCAGGAAAGCTCAGAGCGGAGCAAGCTGAATCTTTGGCCCAGCAGCAATGCATCTTCATCAGATTGACCTGGCAAGTTTGTCACTTTGTTGTGTTGGTTCTCAAAGCATACAGTATCGAGAATGTTTATAAGTCCCAGGTTTAAGCAGGAGGACACTCTGACACCATCCAAGGGCTCCAGCTCTACTGACCCTTGGAATCCACTTCTTAATACAAACCGAAGCAGGTCCAAGCGCTTTGTCCCAGCTCGGTGAGCATGTTCACGCCTCATCAAGGAGCTATTCAGCTCCTGAGTTCATGCAAATGGGTTGTAGAGGCTTTAGTCAGGCAAAAGGTGACTTTTAAAAAGTAATTTTTATCAAATATTTAGCACAAATTCAACTGGGCCAATGGATTGAACTGGTGATAACTATTTTAAAATGCCCACGAATTAACTTTTTATCTGGTTCGTAGGCAGAGATAATGTGATATAATTTTATTATTAACTTCCAATACTTTTCTGTGGAAACACTAACCTTGTTGCAATGAATATAGATTTTTAGGCCTTTTTGCTGTAGGAACATGTTTTACATTCAACTTTTACATGTCCTACTCTTAACTACCAAGAGCCCTTCCTTATGGGCACTTACGGCTAACCTAGAGGTATTTAAAAGGAGAGTTTAAGCCGCTCAGAAGAGGTTGTTTTCACAGGTCGGTTTTACTATTTAAACCTGCACAGCAAGATTACTGGTGCCAGCGTGCTGCCATGTTGTGAAATGTCACGTTAGTGGTGGCACAATATGTGTTGCAGTTCAGTGACGTTTTACTTACAGGCCCTAGTACCCTTTGTACCATATACTAGGGACTTATAGGTAAGTGAAATATGCCTGTTAACGGTAGAGGCAATTTCAATATAAGATAAGATTGAAAGAGCACATGCACTATCGTCTCAGGGGGGAGAATAATATCAAAAGGTCATTAGATTGCTGAGTTTAGTGCAAACTATTGGTTCACAGTAAAGACAGCCTCCAACATGGCTCAAGCTGCTCCAAGATTTTGCGTTTCTTTCCCTGCCCTTTAAGATATGGACTCCAGTGATGACTGTTGGTACCCGTTTGTTGATGGCTTCAACATCATACACAGAACATTCAATGAAATGCAAGTTTCAAGCCCTTCTAATACGATCAGTGAAACTACTATGGACTACTCAGAATGCAATGTGGTGTTGTTGAAACAGTTAAGTGTGGTTCAAGGTGCCTCGTGTGACATGAGTGTGGTTTGTATGCAAAATCACTTTCAGTGGTAATGCAAGATTGTCTTGTTTTCCACCCTTGTCTCATCAACAAACCTCACCTTTAATGAAGTGAATTCCTTTCGATCTCTTGTTAAAACATTGTACTTTTATGCAATTTTTCATATTAGTCAAAGATGCCAAGTGTAACGTTTCTCCATATAAAACCGAGTTGAACCGCCTTCATCGATGAGTTCACTCTAGCATCAAACATCGATCAAACCCCAGTCCTCTAGCACAATGGTCCAGGGATCCCTGGGGGTCCGCCAACCATACTCAGGAGGTCGAGACTGCTTAGAAAATAAAACCATATTAAAAAGATTAATAAAGCATATGTAAATAAAGAAGTCAAAGTGAAAATTAAACATTTGAAAACATTCTGTAAATGTGAAGGTATTTAAAATTGGTGACTGGAAAATAAGGGGCTGATTTAGATCCTGCCCGGTCTGGTTTCTCCGTCACTTTTTTGATGGTTTCACCACCCGCCTACTCGGCGTCCGTCTGCTCTATTTAGATGTTGGCAGGTCCATGGATGAAAGACTGTCCGAGTGCCGCCAACTCCACCAGGATTTCCCTCCTGTGTCGACGGTGCCATAGACAAAAGCACCTGTCGGAGGGAGTCCATCCAGGATTACCACCGGCCTAATCACGATGTGCCTTTGCGTCGGGACAACTGAGGCGGGGAAACCTCCATACTTGAATTGGCGGATTTGAGGGCAATAAGGTAAAATACAAACCTTTTTTTCTGTTTCCCACTTCTGTTTCTGTCTGGACCCCATTGTCCAGGTCCATCCTTTGCTGCTACGATTTGACCATAATACTAATTGACTCCAGTGTCTCCAGGATCAAAGGGAAGTTTTTCACAGATATTTTACTATGAATGTGTGTTAACATTTCCTTTAGCCTTGTGTATTTTTTCATTGCTCTTACATGCAATGTTATTCTTATGTGTGATGTATTAGTGTTCATTTTACAACTTACATTGTAAAATGAACACACCTGTGTTGAAACATTTTTCTTTTTTTGTTGCGGTGGTTGTGGGTTTTGTATTTGTGGTGCATGTGGGTGTACATTCGATAGTTTGTGTATGTTGTATGTGTGCTATGCTATATGGGCAAAAGGGTCATGACACATTACCCACATATATTTTTGAATCTCGCAGAACCTATATGTGTAGTGACACATTATAAAATTTGCACTTTTTTCTGCTGAGGGTTTAATGATTAAGGGCCCCAGTCTGATGGCGGGCGGGTAACGGTAAATGGGACCGACCGCCAGAGGTGCAGCGGTCCTGCTAGGCCAATTAGGATGCGACCGCCACCCTGGCATATTTTACATTGCGGCGGGTGGTGCTGTAAGCAGCACCCACCACAATGTGAAATATGCGTGTTGTGCATTGGCATGCACAACGTAAGAGGCACAGCGTGGTGCCTGCCACCCTGTGCATGCCAATGTAGGCGGGTACCATGGGTACCCCCCAAGTGCAGCCATCCGCCCCCCAGTCCCCAGGGGGCCCACAACAGGCCCCCAAAGTCAATCCCAACATGCCTTTCCATTGAAAGGCATGCCCCAGGCACCCATCGTAATATGGATGGTGGTGCCTGCAAGGCACCGCCACCATATTGTGTGCCTTTTCCGCCTGGCCGGCAATCCGACCAGTGGAAAAGCGGCAGATGGTCTTTCCGTCCGCCACGGTGCCCCACGCCATACTAATATGGCGGGGGTGAAACAGGCACATTTGGCGGGCGGATCGCTACCGCCGGCCCGGCGGTGGCGATCCGCCTGTGATCCTAATAGGCCCCTTAGTTCCATTCGAAAGTAAACATCTCTGTCTGGCCTATCAGATTTTAATCCATCACACTGTTGTGGACGTTAAAAATAAAGCTAACAGTAGAAAACAAAAGTCTCTATCGCAAACATTTGTTTTAGCTGTAGGGTTTACAAAATCACAACAAAATGAAAATTATCTTTTAGTATTTTTATATGAAAATTATTTTCCAGGGAGGGTCTTCCTTTTCTTGTGGCTCTTTCTGGCCCTCTTTAGTAGACCCCCTGGCCAGCATCCCCGTGAGACACCGCTCTGGGCCACAATAAGCTGCCTGGTTCCCACACCCAGAATTACCAAGTTAGAGTACAGCAGAAATCTCTGGGTGGAAATTCGAGCAGAAATAAGAGAATGAGTGATAGCCAGGATAATCTGAAGAATTAAATCTGTTCTCTTGGTTATTCTGCATTTATAATTGAACCCTGAGGTTCCCGTTTGTAATTGGTCTGTGTGGTTACAAAATCCTGAGGTACAGATCAGTTTGGTAAGCAAGGGACACATCTAATGAGGTCTTCACAGCACCCACGCAAAAAGGACGGGAAATTACACAAATGTTGAAGATGCCTTTTTCATTTCCAGAGGAAATCCTTTTCAATGAAACATCTTTTTTCCAGACGTGCAATATTGCTGTCCTTTCTCACCTGCCAGAACTTCTCTCCTAGGATCCGGCCCCGCAGATGAGGGCCTGAGCCTCAAATCTGGACCCAAAGAACTGCTTTGATCGCACACAGAGTTGTTCCTCGTCTAGTGAATATAAAGTTAAGATTTTGTCCAAGCCTAGCAGCAGTGTGAGACAAACAATGTGTGACAAACTGCAGCATCACGAAACTGAGAAGTTTGTAAGCTTCACAATACTTCACCTGTTAAATAAATATCTACTGGAAACGTTTTCTTGCAGCCGGAAACTTTTCCCGTAAGATTTAATCTTTGCCGGATTTTTCCCCTGCTATTTATGAATTGTTTTTTGCTGTGTTAGTGAATTTCCGAAATGTCCCAGAAATATTCTCAAAGGTTGGAGAAGTCATCTTGGCAAACTCCGCACCCCTGTAGCATTCCACACACCTCTATTAAATAGCAATATATTAAACACATGGGCGGCTACATTAGGAAGTTAGGATGTTAATCACAATTGTGCAACCGTCACTTATGTCAAATCAAGTTTTTAAAATAATATCTACCAGGGAGTGCACCGTGGCACCGTTATTACGTTGTATTAGAACTTAATTTCATTTAAGATTTTTGTCAGATGAATACAACTAAAAATTGCACTAGTTAATTTGTTGCCTCGAGGCGCTTCCTGTTGTAGAATTACAAAATGGGCATGAAGGACTGGCCCAAAATCATCTTCTGCAATCCACTAATCCTCGGTTGGTATGGGACCAGACCTGGCGGTCTGTGGTGCTCCAGCCCAGAGGGACATTAAGAAGACAACCACAGTGCTGCTGGTAGCATGGCAGCTGTCACCAGCAGTCACAGGAACCCTCAAGATGCCCAGGCAGGGAGGTGTAAAAAGGACAGCATCATGGGGGTCCTGATGCTGGGCGTGCGGAGTTCCGCCCCTCGTTTTAGGGGAGGTGCATGTGGACACTTGCTACAAGGGTGGGCTTGAAAAACAGCAAACATGATGCTAGTGTGTGGGGGGGGGCGGCAGGGCTAAGAAGAAGCAGCTCTCACCTTCGATGGTGGAGGTCTAAGGCAGCAGTGACCGTGGAGCACACACTTCCAGGAGCAGGGCCGCCCCTCTAAAGCTGGATATGGACAAGGTGGACTCCGAAGAGAAAGCAACACGCAGTGAGCCCCCAACATTGAGAAGGACCTTGTGGGGGTACCCACAGCGCACACAAGGTGGCCCCCAGTGCACCAGAAAAGGGTCTAAAGGCCCCTCACACAGAGCGCCTCAGCCCAGGGAGGCGGCCGGGCGGGGGGTGATGAGGCAAAACATATGCTCAGTGAGGGGCAGTTTGGAGGATGCTGGTCTTCCATGGTCAAGGGCAGCAGCAAAAGGCGAAGCAGAGCAGGGCCGCTGCAGTGGGACTTGGACAGAGATGTCAGGGCAGAGAAGGGACGGTGGTGCAGGAGGCAGACGTTCAAGCCCAGCTGAGGGACAATGAAGGAAAGGAACACCCTCTAACACTGCACTCCCAGGATCCAAGTTGATAGGGACGGGTTCACCTGGGCCTGCACCCCTGACATGGAGAATCAGTGTCATCAGCAGGGAGCAGGGGACAGCGCTAGAGAGGGCGGAGGAGTGGACAGCAGCCCCCATCTCAAGAGGACCTTCATCAAACTCAAAAGCCACATGCTGTGGACTGTAATTGGACTATGACGGTGCCAGTGGGGCCAAAGAGTGCAGGCATGTTTGTGCTCATGTCAACGGTGGTGGTAATGTAATGAGGTGCTTATATAGCGCTCTATCACCCGACGGGTATCCTGGCGCTTAGAAAGGAGGAGAGTCCCCACCAGAAGTTAATAGGGGCAGCCGTGGTGGTAAATGGGATATGCCAGGCTCCGGTGGCAGAAGAGGAGGGCCACTTGGCTGGTGCTAGAGAAAGGGACTGACATTGAATGTACAGTAAAAGGAGGTTTGAGTGCAGGGTCAGAACCCAAACCCTTTATGGAGTCATCTACAACTGGCACCAAGGAAAAACATGGATAAAAAAATGACTATATAGATACATTCAAAGTGTTGCAAAGAGAGACCAGTGGCGTACCAAAATTTGAGGAGCCCCTCTACAAAGCCCCCCTGCCTGGCCCAACACCTAGCACTTTTGCTGAGGCGTCCCTTGGAGCTCGGGGCCACCCCACACCACGGGGGCTGCAGGGGCTTATGTCATGCCACTGGAAAGGCACCCCTGGGTGCCAACCAATACAGACAAGTGCAAGGTGGCATTCACTATCCATGCCAGCATTACATATGAGAAATCACTTGATTCCAGTGTTCAACTCTTTAAATGGCTGCATAAGTTTTAGAGGTTTAGTGTGACTCACTTTGATGACGAAACCAGATCTAGAGGAGGGCGTTCCTGGGATTGTTGGTGAGGCATCAGCCGAAGTCTGAGCAGGATCTGCACTGCCTTTGCAAATGCTTATTGGTAGACAGGGCAGGAGTGTCGGGAGAGTGTGGGAGACATATGTGCCTCAAGTGAGGAGGTAGCCCGCGACTCCACTATACCACTAGCACCGGACAAGATGGGGCCGATGAAAGGCCTTTGCTTGTTGCTGACGTTTATGGGGATTTACCTGGATTCCAAGGGCCTGGTACCACAAAACGTGGTGAAACTAAGCACTTGTTGCTAGAGGTTGTGAGCAAGGAGCCGCATGAATGGAGATTTGTGCAGCAGCTTTTAGGACATCTGAATTCACTTGCAAATGGTCACTACCGGTAAGACAATTTGTAGGTCTTGGTTTGTACAATGAAATGGGCGGAAAAGCTCACAGACAAATTGAGGCGGGACAAGTGTGGTTGACATTTTCGAAACAATACAAATGTGTCGCTTTGTGGTTTCAGGAAGAACAAGTAACTTGGAAGATGGATATTTTCTGTGATGCATCTGGAGCAGGTTTCTTTTGAAGTGTATTACAATGGACGGTGGTACATTGAATGTTTGCTAGATGAGTGGAAGGAGAGCTGTGGTAGTGTTGGCTTTTTGTAACTTCTTCCCAGTAGCCCTCGCAGTGAGTTTGTGGGAAGAAGAACTGAGAGACAGGAAAGTCACATTTGTGATGGTTAATGAGGTGGTGGTGGTGCACCTGTTTAACTGTTGGCAAAAGAACAATTTTGTGTTGTGCCTTATGAGAGAATTGGCACTGCTGTGTTTATGCTAGAACATGATGTTTCAGGTGAAGCCCGTGATCCAGCGCAAAACCAGGGGGGGCGAAATTTACAAATCCTCCCTGCGTCACAGACCCCTCGTCACACTAACTCATTCACACACGCATTCATTGGTGGCGCCCATAACACCAACACTCCCACGTTTCTCTCACCCATCTGCACACAGGCGGAGGGATGCGCTGGACATGTGGGGGGTACCTTATTACCTATAGGAAAGAAAAGTTATTTTACAGAATATACATTTGCATCACCACCTATAGGATCCTAACCTTAACATCAAGGCACTCCACCACTTGGTCAACGGACCAATTTGTTGAACTCGTTGATGGTGATCTAGAACCATCTAAAACACATTTAAGCTTCAAAATTCTCAATTGTCCTAATGGAAAAACCACAAACTCATAATACCTTGTTAATCAAATTATTTTATCTAAATCTTATTTGCAATTAGCATTTTAGTCAATCAAAGTTGAAATTTTTGTCAGATAACACAAATCGCATGACATTTTATATATACCTATTCTTTCTAAATGGGGTATTTTCTAATTCAATTGGCTCTGCATAAACCGAATCCTCTGCTCAATTTATCCCAATAAAGCAGAACAAACTCAAAGTTCGGAAAAGTTCTTTGCTCAGCGCGTTACAGACCCAAAGATCTCCAAAGGACCATAAAACGTGCAAGCATCTGTCATCGCCTGTGGGGTCGTTAGGGGTGTGTGGTCATCGATCGATCTCCATTCTCTCTCTCTCTCTCTCCAAACTCCTCCCTATTCTACTGCCCTTTTTAGGTCTCGCCTGAGACAGCGCTTTAGCGCTGCTCTGGCAAGACTTATAGTAAGCACTTTTGGAAGTGCAAACGAGTGCTTTCAGGCGCGCGCACCATTTGGCAGCCTGAAAGCACTCGTTGTCTTTCACTTTCGCGGCCGCTCGGCCGCTTTGATGTTTTATCGTGATCGCGATCACTTTCACATTCGCGGCCGTACGGCCGCCTCCCTTCCTACTTTAATGCACTGTTAAAGCAGAATCCACGCGTCGTAAAGCACATCGTGACCCCATCCCCGGCCATCGCTCTCTTCCATTCACCATCTGCCCCCCGTCCTTTCCCCTCCTCCTTTCACTCAGTCATTCCATTCTTACCCCTTCTTCATTCACCACTGCCTCTCGCCCTTCTGTTAGTTTCTTTCCTACTCTCGCCTCTATCAGTTCTCTTCTTCTCCAGACCTTTCTCTTTGCTATCTCACCCTCCCTACTCTCCTGTCCTCTCCTCCATTCTCTTCATCCGTTCTTCCTCCAAGGTCTCCTCTCAGTGCCAGAGGTGGTATTTGCAGCTGTGTCGTTTATGCCCCGTGCCTGGCCGCTCCTTCCCCCATCTCAGATAATATCGTTTTTTTATTCTGTCTTTATTTCTATTGCCTATGGCGTGATATGGACGATGAAGGCGCGGATCGATTGGACGCTGCTGATAGCAATAGAGCTTCCATCTCACAGGGTGCCACCGACTGGTTTTGTTTTCACTTTGTTTGCACTCGGCGAAAATGTCCCGATATTTCTTGTGAATAGCGCTTTCTTTTCCAAGGGGAACCTGTTGTCATCTGCAAGGAAATTATAGCAAAGTTCATAAATAGGTCCAGCCCTGCCTCCACATGCCCTTTATAACAGTTACTTTCATGCCCAAACATGAGAGACAGCGCGGTACGTATCAGACGCATCTCTCTGGATGGACTCCCAGCTATGTCATGGTATTAATTTAAATTGTTTTTTTTTTCAAGGCTTTGCAAAAAAACAGTCTTGATGATTGGCGATTAATAACATGGACACAGGCCTTCCACTACTGTTTTAAAATCCATATTACTCGTGACCGAGGCACTGACTGTGGTGTTTGCTTATTTTGAGGGGGGGCCAGAGGTTGGGCTGTTATTGACAGTACAGCTGTGCTCACAAAGCATAAGTGTTTGAAGAACTGAAAACTGGGGGAAGCCTGGAAGCAGGTGGGGGGGATGGGCTGGCGCGGCCAACTTCAGCTTAGATTTTCAGGATTACTTGTGTCATATTTGTTACCTTTACAGATGCATCCTGCTCTCTCTCACCCTAAAGAATTTACAGGTGCTTAACAAAAAGGCCACAAACCCATCTGCATGCCACTGGGAATCCCAGCCATAATTGCTCCCTTTCCCAAGGCAACCCCCCTGCTCTGACACTTTATTGCCCTGGCTGTCTCTGAGGTCTCGGCGCCTCATTCCACACCGCCGCCATCTGGTTTGCGCTGTGGTTTACCCCTCACTGTGGGAGTCGAAGGGCCTTGTACCCAGGTGGAGGGCGCCCAGTGCAGAGAGCCACACGTCTGCCTGTGATTAAAGAGGCCTGCTCATCTCCCGCGGGTGTCATTTTCAACACGGTTAATGAAACTGAAGCTGTATTCAAGAACAACACGAGTGGGGCCTAGGACTTCTCGGTGCCCCCTTGTGAAATATTCAACAACATCGCTGGTTCCTTTTCACCTTAGCCGGCCCCTTTCCCGCACCCGGCTGTAGGCTACATTTCTACATTGTCTGATGCAGCTGTTCATGATTCAGGTGACACTATGACCTCTGGGAACAGGAGAGCAATAAATAATAATAAATAGGCTTCGTCCTCTTTTAAGAAGCAGTTTCTCTATTAAGGTAAGGGAGGGCCATACGGAGCTGCTCTAAATGGCCTGTCTTATCACCTGAGCTAATTCCGGTGTTTAATGAATAGATCTTTGTATTTCTTTTTTTTTTTTTTTTTTTTTTTTGAAACCGTTTATTACAAAGTTCAGAGAATATACAAAGATGGGCCTACAACCTTCAGGCCGGCCGCTAGCAAACAAGAGGAGCATAAGATACACACAGTAGACCGCAGGCTGCGGCAAAGGGAAACGTACAGGAGTTAGCCGCGTTGATGGCCACACCATCCGGACCCCACATGACGGTTTCTTTTTAACATAAATAACAACAAACAAAATCAAACCACAAGGCAACCCACGATCGAAAACAGCAGCATGTGCTCCCCTAGAAGGGGGACCCCACCAATCCATAGGAGTATCAAGGGGGGGGAGAAGGTCAGAACAGGGACTGGGTGGACTCAGTGCCCGGTACCGGAGAGCTAAACCGGCTAAGGGGACGGGCCGGCGATGGATCGGGCAATAACGGCGGGGCACAGAGTCCCCCGCGGTAGGCGTTCCAGGGGCCCCATACTTTCACCCATGTCCCAGGCTTACCTCTCGCTACATACACCACCTTTTCCCGAAACGATCTTTGTATTTCTTGGTAAATCTGGTTGTGTATTATTTGAATTATTTACTAATC
Source organism: Triturus cristatus (assembly GCF_964204655.1). NCBI lineage: Eukaryota > Metazoa > Chordata > Amphibia > Caudata > Salamandridae > Triturus > Triturus cristatus. The sequence goes on from NC_140584.1 coordinate 1,162,584,252, forward strand.
TCTGCAAACCCTGTATGTTTCCTCCTATCCTGTGTAATTTTCAGACTTAATCTGATGGAGGCGTCCATGTAGCTGACCAGCAGTGAAATTAGCGGTTCATTATTGGAGTTGTTTGGGGTGGGGGGGATGTTGCATTCCGATGGAACGCCTTTGCATCATGACAACAAGCATTTGCAATGCAGTAGGTCTCGCAGTTGTTAAGAGTTTGAGCTATTGGCACTGTAAATGGCAATGCATTTTATTTATGTGTGGGTTTTTAAAACATAAATAAAAGGCATTGTCATTTACAATGCCAATAGCTCAAACTGTATAAATGCGAGACCTATTGCATTGCAAATGCTTGTTATAATAATTTCTGGGTAACATGAAACATTCTTTTACCAATACTTCAATATGATTGGTCAATTTGAAGGAAATTTTAACATCGTCGAATTTCCACATACATTTGGTTCCCAAGGAATATGTTAAGTCACTTCCTCGGTCCTGGACGTGTCCATGAAACATTGTAATTTCTCCTGGTTGTGGAAGTTCATTGTACTTGAATTGGTTTTTACTGACTGAAGTTTGGCAGTCCTCCATGTTCCAATCCTTGACCAGGAACACTGTGCTCTGACTTGAGGTTGCCTGGAGGTCCACGGAGCCATCCGAGTCTGCGCAGTAGACATCGCGCTCACGACACGGTGGCCACTTCTGAACTCCATTTTGGATGTCATGGTTTGGTAGGCCCAAATGCCAACTTAAGCAAAACAAACACAAAAGAGTAATTAATACACAGAAATGAAGATTCTAATGTTAAACCCTCACTAATCCCTTTATGTATTAGTAATTTCCTAGCCTTTTAGCGACATTTAAAGCAATAAAACTCACCATTCGGGCCAAACGGGAACGCAAATATCACAAAAGCAACATATATCATGCAATATTCTATCACCACACGTACTATTGTTAATAGGCGTACCACAGTTAGTTATTAGGGTTATTCTGCCATGCAAATAGCAATGAGTCCCACGTGTAATAGGTGTCTACTAAAAGTGCAAATGGTTAATATAACGCTGCAAACAGTTAATTCAAATTATAATATAAGTAGGTTATGTAATTAATATTTTCATGCAAAATAGAGGAGGTATACAAAATGTTGCTTTACCTGCTCCATCACCCGCACCCATACTTTACCACAAGGTGGCTGAAGGGTTAGCCTGCTCACCGTGGCAAGTTTCTGTGGTTTGGCTCTAGAGGTGGACTTGATGGGGACCCCTGTGCTGCAAAATATGTGAGCGTTTGGGCTGTGATTGGCTGAGAAATCCCTCGCTGCGTCAAAGAGGAAGGTGTGTTGTCTGGCATGGAAGACGTTTGTGGACTTGGGGGCGACCAGGAGGAGTAGATTTGGACAGGGTTCCAAAGAGCAGATGGAAGTTCTTCTACACATTTTATTAGTCCAAACATCCTGGTCTGACAGAAGGAAACACAATCTTTAACAGAAAGAAACACACCTAAAACAGGTATTAGGTTTCATGAAAGCAGAAAGGGCGTACAAGCCCAGAAACATGCCAGCCATAGGTTCCTAAGTAATAGAAAAATCCATGCAACCCAGAGAGTCAACTCATTTTGAATGTAAAACCCACAATACTAAAGGTTTGCTGAAGGTACTAAAGGTTTGCTTAAAGTACTAAAGGTTTGCTGAAGGTACTAAAGGTTTGCTGAAGGTACTAAAGGTCTGCTGAAGGTACTAAAGGTTTGCTGAAGGTACTAAAGGTCTGCTGAAGGTACTGAAGGTCTGCTGAAGGCACTAAAGGTTTGCTGAAGGTACTAAAGGTCTGCTGAAGGTACTAAAGGTCTGCTGAAGGTACTAAAGGTTTGCTGAAGGTACTAAAGGTCTGCTGAAGGTACTAAAGGTTTGCTGAAGGTACTAAAGGTCTGCTGAAGGTACTAAAGGTTTGCTGAAGGTACTAAAGGTCTGCTGAAGGTACTAAAGGTCTGCTGAAGGTACTAAAGGTCTGCTGAAAGTACTAAAGGTTTTCTGAAGGTACTAAAGGTCTGCTGAAGGTACTAAAGGTCTGCTTAAAGTACTAAAGGTCTGCTGAAGGTAATAAAGGTTTGATGAAGGTACTAAAGGTCTGCTGATGGTACTAAAGGTTTGCTGAAGGTACTAAAGGTCTGTTGAAGGTAATAAAGGTTTGCTGAAGGTACTAAAGGTCTGCTGAATGTACTAAAGGTCTGCTGAAGGTACTAAAGGTTTGCTGAAGGTGAGGCAGCCATTTTTACAGATGTCAGTAATACTTCTGCTATGCCATCTTGCTGACATTCTTACATTTCAGTTGTTCCCTAAATGACCTCCTCACGTGTGAACGGTTTAAGATTTTTATAGTTATGGCTTTATATTTCTTCAGCCATAGTTACAACTGCATATCCAAAAACACCTTTGTCTTGCAGTTTAAAAAGGACATGATAGGCATCAAGCGTCCATGTCACAATCACCTCCTTAGAAACTACCAAAAGGTCAGTGCGGCACATTTACTAGAAAATGTCAGAGCGCGGTGCCAAATCTGGGATGCAGGGATGCGCCATATTTACTATAGTATGGCGCACCCTTGTGTCTTCCCCCTGTGCTGGCTCTAAATGTAGCTACGTAGCGCAAATGCAGGCACCCTTGCACCAAAGTGAATGATTGTTTATGTTTTTAGTGCCACCTAGTAAATATTGAAAATAGTGTTACGCCACCAGAGCATTAAAAAAATGACGCTCCAGTGGTAATAGGGGCTTGTAAATATGTCCTGCTGTGTTCTACCAGCGGCCAATGGTTGTGTGCTCACACTAAGTGGCTCATCTTGAGTTTGGCACATAGAGTGCTTTGCCACAATGTGGTGAAAGACCCTGTCAACTAAACCGATGGTCTACCCCAGTGATTTAAAAGGGCCGGTACTGTCCGGTACGGAGTACCGGCACTTTTTTATTTTGAGGAGAGAAATGCAATACCTTTAATTGGAGAGTACCGGCACTTCTCAGAAACAAGCAGGTACTCTGCTACAGAGTACCTGCACTTTTATTTTTCCATTTCAAGCACTGGTCTACCCTCTCTATTTACAATTGGGGAGACCACTATGCTTCCACCCAAGGTACCCCCTCCTACTCCACTGGAGGAAAGCTTGCACTAATACCCTCATGGGTTTGGTTCTGTCAGTGTTAGTGCCCCAGGTGCCTGCCCTAGGTAGAAGTTCTGATGTACTTTGTTTTTGTTCTGGACCGCCAGGGAAAGCCTGGTGGCCCTGAACAAAGAATAAAAAAGAACACCCACAACCTGGGAGAAACCTGAAGGGTGTTACGGTCATTCATATTTTATCTTTCAAAAACGAACTCCAGCTGTGTGAGTTAGTTTTTGAGTAGCAAAAAGGTTTGCTGAGGGGCCATATGAAACACGGCGTCTGCTCAGCAAGCTTACAAACCTTCGAAGCAACGGCCACAGCAGCAGCTCCTCTGAAGGCACAGAAATCTCCACCAGGCCGGCAGAGAGATCTAACTATGGAGGGCTGCGGTCCGCGAGGGCAGCCGAGTACATGCCTCTAAGCGGAGTGCATGCCTCTGAGGGGAGTACATGCCTCTGAGGGGTTTACATGCCTCTAAGCGGAGCGGAGTACATGCCTCTGAGGGGAGTACATGCCTCTGAGGGGTTTACATACCTCTGAGCGGAGCGGAGTACATGCCTCTGAGCGGAGTACATGCCTCTGAGTGGAGTACATGCCTCTGAGCGAAGTTCATGCCTCTGAGCGGAGTTCATGCCTCTGAGCGGAGTTCATGCCTCTGAGGGGAGTACATGCCTCTGAGGGGAGTACATGCCTCTGAGGGGAGTACATGCCTCTGAGCGGAGTACATGTCTCTGAGCGGAGTTCATGCCTCTGAGGGGAGTGCATGCCTCTGAGGGGAGTACATGCCTCTGAGGGGAGTACATGCCTCTGAGGGGAGTACATGCCTCTGAGCGGAGTTCATGCCTCTGAGCGGAGTTCATGCCTCTGAGGGGAGTACATGCCTCTGAGGGGAGTACATGCCTCTGAGCGGAGTTCATGCCTCTGAGCGGAGTTCATGCCTCTGAGGGGAGTACATGCCTCTGAGGGGAGTACATGCCTCTGAGGGGAGTACATGCCTCTGAGCGGAGTACATGTCTCTGAGCGGAGTTCATGCCTCTGAGGGGAGTGCATGCCTCTGAGGGGAGTACATGCCTCTGAGGGGAGTACATGCCTCTGAGGGGAGTACATGCCTCTGAGCGGAGTTCATGCCTCTGAGCGGAGTTCATGCCTCTGAGGGGAGTACATGCCTCTGAGGGGAGTACATGCCTCTGAGGGGAGTACATGCCTCTGAGCGGAGTACATGTCTCTGAGCGGAGTTCATGCCTCTGAGGGGAGTGCATGCCTCTGAGGGGAGTACATGCCTCTGAGGGGAGTACATGCCTCTGAGGGGAGTACATGCCTCTGAGTGGAGCGGATTACATGCCTCTGAGCGGAGTACATGCCTCTGAGCGAAGTGCATGCCTCTGAGGGGAGTACAGGCCTCTGAGCGGAGCGGAGTACATGCCTCTGAGCAGAGTACATGCCTCTGAGCGGAGTGCATGCCTCTGAGGGGAGTACATGCCTCTGAGGGGAGTACATGCCTCTGAGCGGAGTACATGCCACTGAGCGGAATACATTCCTCTGAGCCGCGTATATGCCTCTGAGCGGAGTACATGCCTCTGAGCGGAGTACATGCCACTGAGCGGAGTACATTCCTCTTGAGAGGAGTACATGCCACTGAATGGAGTGCATGCCTCTGAGCGGAGTACATGCCTCTGAGCAGAGTACATGCCTCTGAGCGGAGTACACGCCTCTGAGCAGAGTACATGCCTCTTGAGCGGAGTACATGCCTCTGAGCGGAGTACATGCCTCTTGAGAGGAGTACATGCCACTGATCGGAGTACATGCCTCTGAGCGGAGTACATGCCTCTGAGCGGAGTACATTCCACTGAGCGGAGTACATGCCTCTGAGCGGAGTACATGCCTCTTGAGAGGAGTATATGCCACTGAGCGGAGTACATGCCTCTGAGCGGAGTACATGCCTCTGAGCGGAGTACATGCCACTGAGCTGAGTACATGCCACTGAGCGGAGTACATGCGTCTGAGCGGAGTACAAGCCTCTGAGCGGAGTACATGCCACTGAGCGGAGTACATGCCTCTGAGCGGAGTACAAGCCTCTGAGCGGAGTACATGCCACTGAGCGGAGTACATGCCTCTGAGCGTAGTACATGCCACTGAGCGTAGTACATGCCTCTGAACAGAGTACATGCCACTGAGCGGAGTACATGCCTCTGAGCGGAGTACATGCCACTGAGCGAAGTACATGCCTCTGAGCAGAGTACATGCCTCTGAGCAGAGTACATGCCTCTGAGCGGAGCACATGCCACTGAGCGGAGTACATGCCTCTGAGCGGAGTACAAGCCTCTGAGCGGAGTACATGCCACTGAGCGGAGTACATGCCTCTGAGCGTAGTACATGCCACTGAGCGTAGTACATGCCTCTGAACAGAGTACATGCCACTGAGCGGAGTACATGCCTCTGAGCGGAGTACATGCCACTGAGCGAAGTACATGCCTCTGAGCAGAGTACATGCCTCTGAGCAGAGTACATGCCTCTGAGCGGAGTACATGCCTCTTGAGCGGAGTACATGCCTCTGAGCGGAGTACATGCCTCTTGAGAGGAGTACATGCCACTGATCGGAGTACATGCCTCTGAGCGGAGTACATGCCTCTGAGCGGAGTACATTCCACTGAGCGGAGTACATGCCTCTGAGCGGAGTACATGCCTCTTGAGAGGAGTATATGCCACTGAGCGGAGTACATGCGTCTGAGCGGAGTACATGCCACTGAGCGGAGTACATGCATCTGAGCGGAGTACATGCCACTGAGCGAAGTACATGCCTCTGAGCAGAGTACATGCCTCTGAGCAGAGTACATGCCTCTGAGCGGAGTACATTCCACTGAGCGGAGTACATGCCTCTGAGCGGAGTACATGCCTCTTGAGAGGAGTATATGCTACTGAGCGTAGTACATGCCTCTGAACAGAGTACATGCCACTGAGCGGAGTACATGCCTCTGAGCGGAGTACATGCCTCTTGAGAGGAGTATATGCCACTGAGCGGAGTACATGCGTCTGAGCGGAGTACATGCCACTGAGCGGAGTACATGCCTCTGAGCGCAGTACATGCCACTGAGCGAAGTACATGCTACTGATCGGAGTACATGCCTCTGAGCAGAGTACATGCCTCTGAGCGGAGTACATTCCACTGAGCGGAGTACATTCCACTGAGCGGAATACATGCCTCTTGAGAGGAGTATATGCCACTGAGCGTAGTACATGCCTCTGAACAGAGTACATGCCACTGAGCGGAGTACATGCCTCTGAGCGGAGTACATGCCACTGAGCAAAGTACATGCCTCTGAGCAGAGTACATGCCTCTGAGCAGAGTACATGCCTCTGAGCAGAGTACATGCCTCTGAGCGGAGTACATGACTCTTGAGCGGAGTACATGCCTCTGAGCGGAGTACATGCCTCTTGAGAGGAGTACATGCCACTGATCGGAGTACATGCCTCTGAGCGGAGTACATGCCTCTGAGCGGAGTACATTCCACTGAGCGGAGTACATGCCTCTGAGCGGAGTACATGCCTCTTGAGAGAAGTATATGCCACTGAGTGGAGTACATGCCTCTGAGCGGAGTACATGCCTCTGAGCGGAGTACATGCCTCTGAGCGGAGTACATGCCACTGAGCTGAGTAAATGCCACTGAGCGGAGTACATGCGTCTGAGCGGAGTACAAGCCTCTGAGTGGAGTACATGCCACTGAGCGTAGTACATGCCTCTGAACAGAGTACATGCCACTGAGCGGAGTACATGCCTCTGAGCGGAGTACATGCCACTGAGCGAAGTACATGCCTCTGAGCAGAGTACATGCCTCTGTGCGGAGTACATGCCTCTGAGCGGAGTACATGCCACTGAGCAGAGTACATGCCACTGAGCAGAGTACATGCCTTTGAGCGGAGTACATGCCTCTTGAGAGGAGTATATGCCACTGAGCGGAGTACATGCCTCTGAGCGGAGTACATGCCTCTGAGCGGAGTACATGCCACTGAGCTGAGTACATGCCACTGAGCGGAGTACATGCGTCTGAGCGGAGTACAAGCCTCTGAGCGGAGTACATGCCACTGAGCAGAGTACATGCCTCTGAGCGGAGTACAAGCCTCTGAGCGGAGTACATGCCACTGAGCGGAGTACATGCCACTGAGCGGAGTACATGCCACTGAGCAGAGTACATGCCTCTGTGCGGAGTACATGCCACTGAGCGGAGTACATGCCACTGAGCAGAGTACATGCCTCTGAGCGGAGTACATGCCTCCGTCGCGCTGGCTGAATGGAGTACAGCCCACCTAACTCTATATAACGCCTGAATTCTCAGTTCTCAATTTATCCCAGAGCCTCATCCCACCATCATGGGATATCCCGCCTCTCAATTCCATAAGTACACGGCTGGCAGGTTGGTGAGGTAAAGGAAGAAGTACGCTCTGTGTGTCTATCAACAGAGGCAGCAAAGGGGGAGGTGATGATGCTGGGATCTGCAACCTTTTGATGCGGAAGCGCCACAGGCAAAAAATGCATGTTTCTCTGTATGGCCAAATGCCCTCGCATCATTACTGATGATAATACATTGTTCCTTCTCACTTATTGAAATCTTTGTCAATAATCATGTGAAGATTCATTTCTAGAAGCTGGTCAGAGGAGGCCTCTCTTCCTAGCTCTGGGGACCTCCCTTGAAACGTGCCCTCCCCTAAGAGAAATGCCCTTCAGTGGGTGAAAGAGGTGCAGTGCCAGCGCCCTCTGCCAAGGATATGTACCAACCAAGATATTATGATAAGAAGATTTCAACAAAGTATACAACAAACTGCTTGGTCAAGTTAGGCCAAACTTTTTTTATTTGTAGTAACAGATTACAAGGACGTAAAGTATGAGTTTAACTCGTTCCGTGCTCATGACGGAACCACGCCGTCATGAGCCACGGTTGCCGTGTGCTCATGACGGAGTGGTTCCGTCATTGCCGCCCACGCGGCGCTAATTCCCCGCCTGTGCGGGCGATTAGCGCTGTGGGCGGAGTCATGACGGAACCACTCCGTCATGAGCACAGCCCAACCGTGGCTCATGACGGAGTGGCTTCGTCATGAGCACCGCACCACCGCGCTGCCCCCCCGCACCCCCCAGCGCTGCGGCGGAATTTCCGCCGCAGCGAAGGGGTTAAAGGTTTTAAAAGCCCACGTGGTGGTACATTGCATCTTCGCATAGACATATGATGGCACAGATGCCCCACAACGGATGCTACTCATCTGCAGCCAATGTAGAGGTTTCATGAAGTCCCCCACCAGGCTCTACACATGGAGAGGTCTATGCAAACAAGGAGGAGAAGTGGCAATAAAAGAAGCTGAAATGAAAGAGTTCCAGTATTAATGCACCGAGTGTGACTCTCCCCTGCCTCATGACCCAATCAGAGGCAGCAATAAACGAGATAAAGCCATTGAAGAAACGCTGCCGGAAAACAACTACTTCACATCACTTAAGTAGGCAGGAACCAAGAGGAGTCAGGCTTACAGAGGGAAATTAAGGGGCATCTTGAGTTACTGCTCCAGTAATGTCATGTAAATGATACACCGTTGGCAACAGTCCAACTTGGCAGCATAAGGAACCTGCCTACATGGGGTAATATAAGCTAGGTATTTAAAATCTCTGCATTCCTCTGTCCCGAAAGAACAGGTCATAAGTGAAAACAAATATTTAAGAAACCAGGTTCAAACATTAACCAGCTCTGGGAAAGAGAGATGGGTGGGGTCAGGTGTGTGTACCTTGCCAGTTTCACAGATTCCTGCACACCGATGACAGGTAAAGACGACTAGACACATTCAGATTTCCCAGCACCTTACCGGCTCTATCCCCTAACCATGGATTTCAGTGTCCATTCATGGTGCCGGATCAATACCAGGTCTCAGGAAAACCACACCTTATGTAACTGAGATCCATTTTGAATTCATTGTATGTGAATTTATCTCATGTAGATATCCTGAAAATATGACATCTGGCTCAGACCCTTTGGCAGAGATTCCATCTTGAACTCATCATTATTAAATGGAGGGTTCAAGTGTTTATTTTTTACAACATTGTTTTTGTATAGCAACACCAGAAACATATCACACTGGTCAACAAAGTATTCATTTATTTGAGACACCGGAAGAAGCCTTTTTGGGACCCACCTCCAACCACCTTCTTACACCTATAGAAAGCACCCACACATGGCACAGCTATAGGTCCTTTACCGGAGATGCACCACTGAACAGCACCTCCACTTAGGCAGACAAACCGTAAAAGACTCTCTATTTCTCATTTACCACAAAGCTTTTTGAATTCTTGGGACATCCCCTCATAGACGATACTCTCCACCTCCATCCGTCCATTCATTTATTCCCTCTTGCCACATACTTTTAATCGGGGTTTGTGTCTCCCACATGTTGGCAATATCACGTTTAGCCATCACAAGACTTAAGGGCTGATTACGACTTTTCGGTGGAGCAGTGGCGTGGCAGAGCAAACCGCTGTACCACTGCCCCGACGAAAGTTCACCTTGCCCGCCTGCCAGATTATGATTTACAAGTAATCTGACAGTCGGGGGTGTGGCTGTCCCAGGGTGGTGTTTTTTTAAAAAGTGGCAGCGCCTTTGAAAACGGCACCACAATGGGACCGCAATACAAGGTTCCTGCACGGCATGGACTAGAAAGTCCATGCCTTGCAGGAACTTATGTACATTCACACAGAGGGGCACATGTTATGGTGTCGGGCCCCCTTTGTTTCCTCTCTGCCAGGGTTTGCATGGCAGTGGAACCCTGGCAGAGAGGAAACTTGTAATATGCTTGGTCCCGCCAAGCATATTGCGGCCTCAGACCGCCGCTCCAATGCCAGAGAATGGTGGTTCCCTGGCGGAGCCGGTGTTCCCATGGCAGTCTGACTGACCAGATTGTAATTGGGCGGTCAGACCGCCAGTGCGGCAGTGGCTGGATCTGCTACCGCTGCGCCACCAAGAGTCTGGCAGTCCGCGGACCTCCAGACTTGTAATAGGGCCCTTAGTGTGCAAAATAAGAGCTGTGAACATGGGATATCCACATTGCACGGAATGCCCAAAAGGATGAATTGTGGTGTAATGGGGATATTCGTACCTGAGACTCAATTTAATATCCACTTCCCTCAGAGGCATCAAGGCTGTCTACCAATCAATGTCTTCCATGGGTACCAGGTCCATCTCCCACCTGCTTCGGAGGTGCAGTGTGTTTATCAAGGATAGCTCTGTAAATTTGAGACACCAGTTTCTGTGTAATCCAATCCATCAGCACTCAGTTTTCTATTGGGCTGTATTCAGGAATATCTGATACACTGAGCCCTTCCGCCCCGAGGGCATGTGCCAGTTGTACATAACTATATCTTTGAGAGGGAGCAACAGCTGAAACTCCTCCAGCAGTGTCTCGAAGGGCTTAGAGTTGCCCCGCTCCCACATTTCTCCTAAGGAGTTGATCCCAAAGGCCTGCCATTGTTTAAAACCCAACAGTTTTGGACCACCTAAAGCATTGTCCCTTTCCAGAGCGGTGTGGCCAGTGTTCTCTTTCCCTGCCAGCCCAGAGCTTCATTCGTGTCATCCTGTGCTTTTAGGGTTGCCTGCGTGATTATAGACAAATGTTTTCTGTCTCTGTTTCCATAGATGTAACATTTGTATGTGTGGGGTTCCATGAGTGCCCTTTCCCGTCGGGACGATGGCTCACTATGCGGGGTGAACCCCCATTTGTTAATGAGCTGAAGTTGAGAAACCCGATAGTATGCCCTTATATATGGGAGAGCAATACCCACATTGTAGCACGAGTAATAGAGGTTGGCAGCGTTATTCCTGGTGACCACTATCCCTGAGAAACATCTGTAGTGTTTTGTCCACCCGGTCAAATTATGCTTCTGGGATCTGATAGGGGTATTGTGCAAGATATACAGGTGTTTGGGTACAGTAATCATCAAATAGAGGCCCTGCACATAAGGGATAAAGAAAGTTTACAACACCTCTTTGCGTCCTCCTGAAATTCACAGAGGTGTGATGCTACTCCAGTAACCTATTTCTGTTGACCTTTATAACTATTCCAAGGTACTCAAAGCTTATTCTAACTACCCGAACGCCCGGTCTCTCCCAATCCACCATCTAATAGAGGTTCAATGTGTCCCAGTTTATGGGGTTTCCTGAGTAGGTCTCAAACTTGCAGAACACAGTCAGGATCACCGGGTGCGACGTCTCAGGGTCCATAGGATGGATCTGGGCATCTTTTGCACATACAGATAGTCGCTCCGGCTCAGTTATGACCACTCCTGGAAATCCCACTATATCAGCTTTACGCCGCACCAAGCAAACAACCGATGCAAGGCATAGGGTAAACAGCAGTGGGGACAATGGGCACCACTGTCTTCTACCCCTCCCCAATTCAGATTCATCAGAGAGGACTCACCTTCACGGCCACTGTAGGTGCCTGATGTAGCAGTTTCACCCACCTCCATAAATTAGGACCAAATCTCAAACTGCTTTGGGGTCAAACAGAGGTAATCCCAGTTTATTGAGTCAAAATCTTTCTCAGCATCTAGCAACAATATGGCCTTGGGGTCCGGTTTGCCTTGTGTTTGGTCTAACCAAACCTGCAAACTTCCGAGATTCAGTCTCACTTTTGGTTTTCAAAGATTAGTAGATTCATCCTTTTTTGGGAATCACCACAATAATAGCATGTTTAAGGTCATCTGGAATTGCTGCCTATTCTTCAGCATTGCAGAAGAGTTTCAAGAGATGTGGCTTGAGGAGTGGGGCCCATTATTTATATAGCTCAATTGGAAGACAATTTGCTTCCGGTGATTTCACTGATTTCATATGGGTCAAGGTCACCCTGATTTCTTGCAATCAGAGATCATCCTCTATACTCTCCCTGTTTACTTGGCTCAGAACTAGGACCTGGATCATGCCAAGGACTGCGTCTATATCCTTCAGCATGTAGGCTTGCCTAGCTTTATAAAGAGTTTGACAATATTGTGCAAAGGTTTGCACTATCTGCCGGTCAGTTTTAAGACACTCTCTGCTCTCTGTTTGTATCTCTACTACTGATGGAGCAAGGTTTCGCATGTAAAGAAACTTGCTCGTGTGCAATCCTCTTGAATAAATTTTGCACCACATGTTACGTAATCAAATCTAGGGGAAGCTTTTCTATGTGCTGTCTTAATAAGTAACCAGAGTGTCCTAAAATGTCCATTAAAACGTGGGAATTCTTCTGCGCATGCGTCTACTACATCTACGTAGTATGACGTTTTTTGTCGCTTGGGGGAAACTTTGCAGCTGCGCAGTAGCTTCTAAAATGGCCGCTTTAAGGTAAAGCACTAACGCGCTTGCTGAGCTGAAACTAACCCATGCAAGTTCTCCTAAGCTATTAATGCAAAAGATTTATTAAGTAAATGGGGTTAGAGTAGAAGTAAGTGGTATACAGTGAATTCATTTAAGTTTGTATTCTAACGTGTTCCTCTTTGACTTTATTAACAGTTCCCATTTGGATCTTGGAGGGTGACCGCGTCTCTGTTTCCATGTGACTTCTACACATGTGCAGAATATCTACTTGCTCTGAACAAGTGAACTGAAATAGACTGACTGCCAAACTCAAGCCCAGCAAGGACATGGGAACCCAACTTTTGACCCTACATGAGGAAAGAGAAGCAACATTGTGAATTAGATTTACCGATCCACATATGAAATATCTGTGGGAATAAAGCTTGTGGGTATTAAAATGAAGGGGCGGGCAATTAGACAATGGACTAAAGAAAAGTATTGCACTTGGTATGGTGTGATGTCCTCACCCCATTGCTTGGAACAATCAAATCTGCGGGTGAACATAGAATTGAAACATTTGGGGGTGGATCATACACTTGAATTTGGTATAACAGAGGTAGGTTATAGCTAGTTAGACACACTTGAGACTTGTTGCTGAGATGCTGATGCTATGCTGAGATGCTGCACGATTTTGCTGCAATTTGACTGAAGAATCCAACACTAGGGAAAATTCGCGGAACAACCGAGGAGGCACATCTAGGAAGGGGTCCGGACAAGCCCGAGCCGGAGAGAGTAGCACCAGAGAGGGGTGTGACGCTGGCGTCACACTAGAAGAGGTCACCTTTCCCTGTCCTGAATCCTTGACTCTCTGATGTTAGGGTCCTCACACCATTCTAGCTAAATATATCTGTAGGGTAAATGCTCGGTACTTGCTCTCTGTCCTTTCTCTCCTTGGGTACTGTCATTGCAAGAATTTATTAATGTAAACTGATTATAAGCTAACTGTACTATTTCCCTGATGGAGATTTCTGGTATATTCATGTGTATTTTGATTTGACTCACAAAATCATTAATTCAGATAAACTTTTAAAACTCCTTCTGAGTCTGTGGTTCTTTAAATAAAGATAAATGCATTATTGTCTTTCCTCCCTATTCTAATCTACTAATAGATCTTATCGAAAGTTCATTTACTCAAGAGACAGTATTGGTAAGAATACTTGTGTAAAGGTTTCCTAGGGTAAAATAAAATTGATGACCAGTGGATATTTGCCAGCTCATTGTGTGTATGAATGTATATGGGCCCAAATGAGTGTTGTGTGTATGAATGTGTAGAGCTGGTAAACTCCACTGCATCAGTTTTACTTGGTAGCAGAGGCATGGTTAGAATAGTTAGTTAGGTGAGGATTGCATTTAAAATTTTCAATTGTTGATTTATGTTTTAACCAAAACCCGTTCTGTATTGTTTTATGTTGTCTGGAAAGTCCCAGGAATATTGAATAGCGGGTGGCGAATGGAAGCCACACTGCAGTGAGGTTATTGGTCAGGATCGAGAAAGTGCTGAAAGTTATGCAGGACTGGAAGCACTAAGTTAGGGAAAATTTCTTGTATGTTAGTGAGAATAATTGATAGCGAGGAGTTCTCTGGTGAAAATTCGGTAATACTGAAGGAGTAGCAGGTTCTCTGATGCTTGTGTGAAGAGTTAGCGGAAAGATTTTTCTCGTAGTGTGTGACGAGTAGGCTGAAGGGTTTTACTCGCAGTGAAATACATTTTACTATTCTTTGAATTAGTGGGTCAGACACAATAGCGAATGTTTACACGTTGTTAATTAATGAAATTGTTTGAAAAGTTTGTGAGAAAATAATTTTTCGCATTACCTTGTGAAGGAGGGGTCAGTTGCTGGTGCTGCACTGACATCACTGAGAGCTACGCTGGGATTGGTTGGAACAGCGGGCGTATTGTTGATGCGAAATTGTAAAGCAGGGGTCAGTAGTAAGGAGTTATACTGACGTCACAGAAAAGCCGCGCAAGCGTTGGCTGAGCAAACGAGCAGAGTAAAAGTTGATTGCTCTGCTTACTAGAAAACGCGCTGGTATTGGAGAATTATTAGAATTAAAGAAAGTGTTTGATTGGTCATCAAAATAGAGATCCCGAGAATAATATTAGATAGTGGATTTTGCATGTACGATCCAACCTTAACAGGGCCTCAACCAGATAGAAGATTTGTAGGGTTTGCTTACGAGTAGTACCTTAACCAGCACAAGCACGCAATGTACGGAGAAAAGAGAAAAATGACTTTCATGCAAAAAGTTAAGAATTATTTAAAAAAGGACAAACCCATTAGTAGAGAGGGGGATTCTCATTCCTCCTCCAAATACGCCTGCATCATACATGATGGTGGAGAGAGGCTATCATACTTGTGTGTGGTTAGAAAAGTGGGTAGAATACACAAAGGATGATGGTATATTAGCATTTCCTGAATGCGAAAGTTTTAATGGAAGAATATTGTACAACTTAAGAACGCGAATGAATGAATTAGAACCCAGACCTAGATTGACTCAATATGAAGCTTTAGAACAATGGGAAATGGAAGCCTTTGAGCGTGACAGACCACGAAGTAACAGGACTCTAAGCAAATATTATATAAAATTTCCTCGAGAGACTAGAGATAGTCAAATGAAACAATGGAGACAGGCCATGGTGGCAGAAGGTTTATAACCTGTATTAACATCAGAAGAGCAGATGGGAAGTAAATATACAGAGAAGACCAAGCACTTAATCATGATAGATAGCGGAGAAACAGAAGAAGGGTATCTAGAGGACGTATTGATTAAAAGTCCTCCACCTTATAATGATGAATTCAATAGAACGACACCTAGTGCCCCAAGGATAGGAACACCTTTGGTTCCACAAATAATACATGATACCACAGACGCGGTACTTCAAGAAAAGGAAAAGGAAGCAATAAATAAAAGCAGAGATGAATTGATTCAGGGGTTAACTCAGCTAAACGCAAGCATTGACCATACCAGTTACAATAGGTCCGGTAGTTCCATTATATGGAGAAAAATCAAATTGTCCTAAAGTTCCTGTAATGCCTACTCCGAGCATAGAACCTAGAAAAGAAAAGGTAATAATAGATGATCAAGCATGTGAATCAGTAATATCGGTGATGGATTTGCCCATAAGAGAGCCAATAATGGAAACCCCGAAAAGGAATTTGCCCAGTTATTCAAAGGAAGTTAGACTAGAAACATCATCAGGAACTAGAAGTGCCACAATAGTAACCCCAGAAGATATAGAGAGATGGTCTCAAGAAATAGAGAAGCCAAAGTCTCAGCCAAAGATAAAAGACATTTTTAAATTGAGAGTGGAATTGGAAGAAATGGTTGCTAGAAATGTGGGTCTAGACAGATTAATCACATACAGTGAGGAAGAATTACTGTTTATATGTAGAAGTATTACACGAAATACGAAGGCATTCCATGAGAAACTGACAAATTTGGCATCGGAAATGGGAATTGACATAGGGAAATCAAAGGTGTTGCAGAAACCCTATAGAGCAGAATTTTCTGTTGGAAAACATGAATGTGTCTGGAAGAAAGTTACAGATCAGGGAATTGTTGTTTCTGTTTCAAAAGTGGGGAGATCTTGAAAGATGGAAAGCTAGATGGGCAAAGAAAAAGGAGGAAAAACACAGGCAAATCGAACAACATCTGAATATGTCATGAAAGAAACAGAAAAAGCTGAGAGGTTGTATCCGATGAGAGAAGTACCCGGAGGGGGGTACGTGCATGTGCCATGGACTAGACAAGATATTTTGTATTTTACGAATGATTTCCCAAAATTGAGAGAAAAACCAGTAGAGTGGTACAGACAAGTTGAGAGGTGTGTGAAAGTTTCAAAGGTTTTATTGAAGGATCTGGATGGTCTGTTTGACATAGTAGTACCTGCAGATTTGTGGACAGAGTGTAAGATTACCGTGGATTGGCCTAGTGAGGAATATCCAAGAGACGCAAAAACAGGAGCCCGATCAGAGGATGTAATGAAAAAGTATCATCAGGTAATCACCTTTCTAAAGAGTAAAATTCCCCCGAAAGAAACCAATTGGGTAAAGATAGACAGAATAACTCAAGAAAAGGATGAGTCTGTACATGCCTACTACGAACGTCTTTTATAGGTATTCAAACAGTATACTGGGTTGGAAAGTTTGGAAAATAAAGACATGACTCATTTTGTGTATCGATTTGTGTCTGGGCTGAGATTGGATATATCTCAAATGATTAAACAGCACATGCTGTGCTGGCAGTGAAAGCCCATCGACGAAATTTTAAAATATGCGAAATATTTTGGGGACGAAATTGGTAACAAGCTAAAAGCTTTAGAGGAAAAAGTAATGTGGGCTCAAGTAAAATTAGCTGAACAACAAGAGCTCCAACTAAATAAGCAGTCAGAAAATCAAGGAAGAGCACAAGGTCAAAGTGGCAATAATGGGGGAAAGTCACGGGGAAGATTAAATCGGGAAGAGGCACAGAAAACATTTCCTTGTCACGGGTGCGGGAAGTTGGGGCATTGGAAGAACGAGTATAAAGCCATACAAGTTAATAATGCCCCGAATCAAAATTTAAATCCACAGACGTAGAATGAGGTGTTAATGAGTCATCAGCAACAGGGTATAGCTCTTCAGAGTCAATTACCACCTGCCGCTAAATCAAATTTTGTGAGTCAAACAAAGTACAGTGTGGACACCGGATTTCCAGAAGGAAGTAGTAAGAAAATTTTTGTAACATCTCATTTTCTTTTGCAGGACCCACTGATTGATTATGATCAGGAATGACGGTGCCCGAGGGGGGAGGAAGGGGAGTGCGTACTTGGCGCATCCCTACCGGTAGATCAGTCAGGGCCTTACATAGAGGGTAAAGTAAAGGGAAATGATATTACCTTCTTGTTGGATACTGGCGCTACCAGGTCTACTGTGAGACCAGCAGACATTCCTAACCTGCCCCTCTCTGGAGAGAACATTCACGTTGTAGGTGTTTCAAACAAACGCATTAGCACTCCAATCACAGAACCCATGGAGGTGCGAATTGGTAATTTTAAAGAAATGCACAAGTTTGTGGTCTGCGACTCAAGCCCTGTAAACTTGCTCGGAAGAGACCTGTTGTGCAAAATGAATTGCACTATATTTTGCAGACCGGATGGTGTTGCAATACAAACCCCAGATGAAGATGGAGTTTACAAGTTCATGTTAGCTAAACAAGGAACAGAAGTAAATGAATTATACTCAATGATGACGCAAAATGAATTACTTGCAGAAGTCAAGCTAACTGTAAATGCAGAAATATGGGATTTTACTGGAAAAGAAATAGGATTAATGGCAAATGTAGATCCCGTAAAAGTGACTGTGAAAGAAGGTGCTGTTTACCCGAACGCCTGACAATACAAAATGAGTCCAGAAGTAAAGGCAGGTGTCGCAATAGAGATAGAGCTATTGGTCGAACAAGGTACCCTGGAAGAAATAATGAGTAGCCCTTGTAACTCACCCATAATTGGCATTAAAAAACAGGAAATATAGGGTGGTTCAAGACCTCAGGAAAATTAACAAGATTGTTGTACCATGCTGCCCAGTAGTGCCTAATCCAGCTGTGATTCTTTATCAGATACCATGGAAAGCAGGATGGTTCACAGTAATCAATTTATGTCATGCATTATTTTCTATCCCATTGCATCCAGATAGCAAATGTTTATTTTCGTTCAAAAGAAGCCTTGAATCACTTGTATTGCCCAGAGAGTCAGTCCTGGTGCAGTATATTGACGACCTATTGGTGGCGTCAAACACACGAGAGGACTGTGTTACTGATTCAATTGCATTGTTAAATCATTTGGGAAAAGGTGGACATAAAGTGTCCCTGGAAAAACTCCAGTTTTGTAAAAATTCAGTTAAATACTTGGGATATCAAATAGAAAGAGGAGTTAGAAGGGTGACCTCTGAAAGAATCAGAATAATAAGACAAATGCATTTGCCACAAACCCAAAAAGAAATAAGAATGTTCCTTGGAGTTGCAGGGTATTGTAGACAATGGATTGTAGCGTTTGCTTTACTGGCCAAACCTTTGATACAAATGACCAGAAAGAGAGCAAAGGATCCTATAGAATGGGATGAGGAAAGTATAGGATCTTTTAGGAAATTGCGCAAATGTTTGTGTGAAGCACCTGCTTTTGGCATGCCCGACTATTCCAAAGAAATTGCATTATTCTGCTATGAGCGGGGTATTTGTGCGCTTTCAGTTCTGACACAGAGACACGGATGAATGCGAAGGCCAGTGGCCTATTTTTCTGCTACCTTGGATCCTGTGGCCTGTGCATTACCAGGTTGCCTGAAAGCTGTTGCTGCAACCTGTGTAAGCATAGAACAGAGTGAGTCAATTGTGATGGGACACCCTGTCAAGGTGTATGTTCCTCATGCAGTGGTGATTTTACTGACCAGGACCCGAACACAGTACCTAACTGCCAGTAGGTTGACAAAATATGAAAGAATAATACTTGGAGCTGAAAATTTGACAATATTGAGGTGCACTATTGTTAATCCAGCTACCTTACTACCTGATCCATATGCAGAAGAAGTGAGAGATGAAGTTGAGCATGAATGTATTGACGTGACTGAACTTAGCACCAAACCTCGTCCTGACATACAAGAAGAACCTTTGAAAAATGCAGAACATGAGCTGTTTGTAGATGGCTCATGCATGAGACAAGAGGAGGGAGGATTAAGTGCTTCTTACGCTGTATGTACATTAACTGGAATAGTCGAAGCATCCTATTTACCAGAGGTCAAATCTGCACAAGTCACTGAATTAATAGCTTTAATTAAAGCATGCAAAATTGGGAAAAATTGGCGAGTAGCCATATTTACTGACATTCAATATGGTTATGGGGTCGTGCATGATTCTGGCCAACTGTGGATGCAGAGGGATTTCCTGACTTCTTCAGGGACTCCTATTAAAAATTTAATTTTTGTGAAAGAATTACTGGAGGCAATTCAATTACCAAAAGAGGTAGCCGTGGTTAAGTGTGCTTCTCACCAATCAGGAAATGACTATGTGTCAGCAGGTAATCGATATGCTGACCCGGTTGCCCAACATTGTACAAGGCATAAGATTGCCTAAAACCAGAAAATCGAAACTTGTGGAATCGGCTGCCAACTTATGCTACTTGCAGGAATGGGGATCTGGGAGGAGGTGAAAGGTCTGCAGGATGCAGTAGAAATGAGTGAAAAGGAAGAGTGGGTGAAAATAGGATGTCAAAGAAGAGCAGAAGATGGTGTGTGGGTTTGTTATGATGGCAGACAAGTCATGCCAGACAGCATGCTTGCGGCAATGGCTAGAATGTACCATGGAGACACCCATGTGGGCAGGGATGCAATGATTCGACTCTTTAGACAAGATTTGTTTAGCGCAAGGTTCAGGAATGTAGCAGAGAGCCTTTGCCAGAGATGTTTAATATGTCAACAAATGAACCCTGGCAGGAAAACTGTGGTCTGCATGGGAAAGATTGGAAAGGCAGAAGGACCTTTTGTGAGACTCCAGTTAGATTTCATTCATCTGCCTGCTTGTCGAGGATTGAAATATGTACTTGTCATAGTTCGTTTATTTTCAAAGTGGGTGGAAGCATACCCGACCCGAAGAAATGACAGCTTGACAGTGGCCAAACTTTTATTAAGAGAACTCATTCCTAGATGTGGTTTTCCAGTAACGATTGAATCAGAGAGAGGGTCACATTTTAATAATGAAATAATTCGACTAATTTGTGAAGCATTTAAAGTCGAACAGAAATTGCACTGCGCTTACCGTCCAGAGGCTTCTGGAGTGGTAGAACAATTGAATGACACACTCAAGTCAAGACTCTGAAAAGTGTGTGCATCCACCCCACAGGAATGGCCTGATGCTTTGCCTCTTGTTCTGATGGGACTCAGAAGTATTCCAGACAGAAATACTGGATTGAGTCCCCATGAAATACTCATGGGAAGAGCAATGAGACAAGCATGTGTACCAGGACACAAGCTGTTGAATATTACTGATGACTTAGTTTTGGAATATTGCAAAGAGTTGGCTGACAGAGTGCGTTCTATCTCTCATCAGGTTGGGGAAGACGCTTTCAACAGACAGCTGAGCCACTAACATGATCTGAATCCCGGTGATTGGGTAGTTATGAAGAATCACACTCGAGAATCGTGCCTAGCACCAAATGGGATAAACCGCATCGAGTTATTCTGACTACTTCAACAGCTGAAAAGTGTGCAGGGTTATCTAATTGGATTCATGCAAGCCATGACCAAGCTGATCAAGTTGTGCCAAAATCTAAATAAAATAAAAGGAGTCTTGAAGAACCTGGCAATGCAGTGAAGTTTAAGAAAAGTCGAAAAGGTGATAATTGGCCAAGAATTATCAAGAGACTGAGATATCGACTTAAGACAATCAATGAAGAACCTGATCAAGTAAATGAAGGAACTAGTCAATCCGGACCTTCCAAAGTAATACCAAAACGAAGGAGTCAAAGATTGAAGACATTGAATAACAAGTTCAAGGGTCCTGAATGGACACATGTTGTTCTTGAAGACTTTGAAAACCTCGATTTAATGAAGAAAGTGATGCAGAGCTGAATGCTGAACAAAATTGAGGAAGAAATGAGGCCAACTTGAAAGAGAAAAGACGCCTAAGGTGTTAGCTCATATAAGGTTCTGACGTTAAGAAGATATAATCTTCTTGCCCAAGATGTCTGATAATAATGTTGCTGGAAAACCAAAACAAAGCTGTATAAAATGTGTTGTAGGATCTGTGTATGTATTTTAATATCAGTCCTCATAATATGGGTGATATTAGCAATAGCTATTCCCTATCTGATGGTTACTGACAAACAAAATAGTACTAGCACACACGCAGAAGTTGCAAACTTTAAAGGAGATAGAGTAGACTTAGAAACACCAGATGAGCTAGATTTACACCACACTGTAGATAAGAATGAAACTGATTTAAATGTATTTGCAAATCTCTTAGTACATTATGTAGAAACTATGGAAGTTAGTGATTGTTACGTTTGCATGAAATTGCCAAGCTCAGTAGCTGAAGGAGTAATTTACCATAATTTACCATTGACCTATGGTATTTCATGTAGTGTACTAGCTAATTTATTCTATAGAACTGGAAAACTGCAGTATTATTATTCAAATGTAGATGTAATATTTTCAGATGTTCCCATGCGAAAGAGCATGAACCCTGTCCTTAGTAATAGAGACTCACAATTCATGGCTGAATATTTCCTAACAATGAAGACAATAGATATAGCTGATGCACATAAACGCAACTTAACTTGTAAATTACATGAAGAAGAAAAGATATTTTTGAATTTAGTAGACAACAGGAGACAGGATTTCCAAATAAGAGCCTCTGAACCGAAACCTCAGATACGTAAATGGGCTGAAAGGGAAGACCTTTTAGTAACTGGCAAGACTCATGCTGCTATGTCCCTGGACTTTGAAAAGAAAATCTGTCTCCACAGATTTAAAACAGAATATAACAACGTATTTATTGGTTCCAGTGAATGTGAACAGAACTTCTTAGTAATTGGGGGTTGGGGACTAAAAGGAGGAACTGATCTAGTATTTCCTGGAATATATTATATTTGTGGAAACAAAACCAATTTTAGGCTACCTAATCACTGGTATGGGAGTTGCTATTTCGGAATAGTATTCCCTAAAGTCTATCATGTTAAAAGAATCCTTCGAAGCAATAATGACAGTAGTGGACTAACCAGATATAAAAGAGCTAGTTTTTCTGAAATAGTAGGTGATACATTAGGTGCATTGATTCCTTCAGTGGGGGTTCTGCTAAATTCTCGTAAAATTTGTCAATTGTGAACAGTAGTTGATCGTTTATCTACTGACACTGCTGGAGGATTTTTACTGATCAACACAGAGTTAGTTGCTGTCAGATCTATCGACTTGCCCTTGATATCTTATTGGCAAAAGAGGGTGGAGTCTGTAAAATGCTTTAAGCGCAACATTGTTGCACGTATATACCTGACAAAAGTGTAGAGATTGGAAGATATATTAAAAATAACACACATTTGGAAGAAGAACTGAAACCACGGGAGGTTGACAGTGTATGGAAGAAAATAACAAATAGTTTTTCCACCACCAGTTGTTGGTTATCTAATATAGGTAAAGGTATTTTAGGTAAAATATTATTGCCAATCATGGGCACAACTTTGCTAGTTCTGATGATAATGTGTTGTCGCAAATGCAGTGAGAAAAGAAAAAGGTACGGAGTGAATGAGAAAAGTAGAAAAAGAAAAGTAGAAGAAATACGACTTGAAGAATTGAAGGGAAATATTTACAAAAGAATGAAAGAATCACAATTTAAGAAAGATAAGGGAAAGAATAAAAGATTTGCAGACATCAAAATGGTAGAATGCTAAAGTTGGCATCTGGTTTAATAGAATTTAGTGATGGCATAAAATGCCATTAGAGAGTGGATTGATGGAGCAAGGTTTCGCATGTAAAGAAACTTGCTCGTATGCAATCCTCTCGAATAACCTGTAATATTATAACCAATCTGTCCGTGAATACTAATTTTGCACCACATTTTACATAATCATATCTAGGGGAAGCTTTTCTATGTGCTGTCTTATTAAGTAACCCGAGTGTCCTAAAATGGCTGCTAAAACGCGGGAAATCTTCTGCGCATGCGTCTACTACATCTACGTAGTATGATGTTTTCTATCGCTTGGGGGAAACTTTGCAGCTTCGCAGTAGCTTCTAAAATAGCCGCTTTAAGGTAAAGCACTAACGCTCATGCTGAGCTGAAACTAATCCATGCAAGTTCTACTAAGCTATTAATGTAAAAGATTTACTAAGTAAATGGGGTTAGAGTAGAAGTAAGTGGTATACAGTGAATTCATTTAAGTTTGTATTCTAACATGTTCCTCTTTGACTTTATTAATAGTTCCCATTTGGGCCTTGGAGGGTGACCACGTCTCTGTTTCCATGTGACTTCTACACATGCGCAGAATATCTACTTGCTCTGAACAAGTGAACTGAAGTTGATTGACTGCCAAACTCAAGCCCAGCAAGGATATGGGAACCCAACTTTTGACCCTACAAGAGGAAAGAGAAGCAACATTGTAAATTAGACTTACCGATCCACATATGAAATATCTGTGGGAATAAAGCTTGTGGGTATTAAAATTAAGGGGCGGGGGATTAGACAATGGACTATAGAAAAGTATTGCACTTGGTATGGTATGATGTCCTCACCCCACTACTTGGCCCAATCAAAATTGCGGGTCAACATAGAATTGAAACATTTGGGGGTGGATCATACACTTGAATTTGGTATAACAGAGGTAAGTTATAGATAGTTAGACACACTTGAGACTTTATGCTGATGCTATGCTGAGATGCTGCCCGATTTTACTGCAATCTGACTGAAGAATCCAACACTAGGGAAAATTCGCGGAACAACCGAGGAGGCACATCTAGGAAGGGGTCCGGACGAGCCCGAGCCGGAGAGAGTAGCACCAGAGAGGGGTGTGACGCTGGCGTCACACTAGAAGAGGTCACCTTTCCCTGTCCTGAACCTGTCCTGAATCATTGACTCTCTGATGTCGGGTTCCTCATACCATTCTAGGTAAATATATCTGTAGGGTAAATGCTCCGTACTTGCTCTCTGTCCTTTCTCTGCTCAGGTGCTGTCATTGCAAGAATTTATTAATGCAACTGATTATAAGCTGACTGTACTATTTCCCTGATGGAGATTTCTGGTATATTCATGTGTATGTTGATTTGACTCACAAAATCAGTAATTCAGATAAACTTTTAAAACTCCTTCTGAGTCTGTGGCTCTATAAAGATAAATGCATTATTGTCTTTCCTCCCTATTCTAATCTACTACTAGATCTTATCAAAAGTTCATTTACACAGGAGACAGGAATGGGAAGAATACTGGTGTGAAGGTTTCCTAGATTAAAATAAAATTGATGACCAGTGGATATTTGCCAGCTCATTGTGTGTATGAAGGTATATGGGCCCAAATGAGTGTTGTGTGTATGAATGTGTAGAGCTGGTAAACTCCACTGCATCACTACCCAACGCACCTCCTCTCCTCACATTCTCAGTCACGCTAGGAGGCGGCCTGTATTATCCTCTGTTTCACGCAACTCCCTCTGCATTGAGAGGTAATGCAATTGAGCAGAGTTATGAGTGAGTTTGCTGTACTTCTCCTGGACCGTCACTAGCCCAAATATGTTGCATGTGTTCAGGTCAGCAACCAGGCCATTCTAGGGACAATACTTTCTCTCCACTACCTTCACCTGTCTGTCTCTGCTCTTCTGCACGGAAATTATGTTTTTGGCTTTGTCTTTAACCATGGTTTAAAGGCCTCCCAGAGTACGATTGGGAAGCCATAGATCCCTTGTTGTCCTCAAAGTACAGTTGTGAGTCTACCCACAAGGCTGTGATGAACTTCATGTCCTGCAATACCCACAAATAAAGACTCCAGTAATTGAATTGGGAGGGGGGCCTAACCAGTCTTCACAGTAAGGTGTGGAGGCAAGTGGTCTCACATGCTTCTGGCCAGAAACTCCACCTCACCCACCAACCCGACCTTGTCTGCCAGGTCAAACAAGTAGTCCAGAAGTGAGGAGATACTTTGGACTCAGGACATAAAGTAATAGTGTCTGTCAAACGGATGCCGGAATCTCCAAGTATCCACGAGGCCAAAAGCGTTCTTGAAGTTCACCAAATCCATGGGAGCACAGTTCATCATCATGCGCTTGGCGCTCCTATCCTGATTCCATTTAATTACTTTACTGAAGTCTCCACCTACAATGTGCATTTCCACCCATATCTCAATAAGTTAAGTACCCACCTTGTCAAGCACTCTGCGCTGCAGTTTGGGAGATGCATAGATGTTGGCTATTGGAATATCGTGTCTACTCCATTTAGCCCGAAAGGCCACATAGTAACCCTGATCATCCACCCAGCATTTATTTATGAGGAAGGGAAGTTGTTTCTTGACTAGTATATCCACCCCTCTGGAGCCCCTGGAGGACCCTGCATGCATCAGTAGCTTATCTTGGCCTCGGTGAAGGCATTTGCAGGTATTACACAGTAGGTGGGTCTCTTGTAGCAGGACCAGATCAGGGGAGTGCCTATGCAAGTAGTACGCCACAAACGCCCTTATATATCCTACAACTCAACCGATTCACATTCCATGAGAGTACCGTCAATTGTTCAACCATAGGGTGATTGTTTACTGTAGTGGTGCGTTTTCTGCTGGGGGGTAGGAGGGGTTAATCCAGCTGAGGGAAATTCCTTAAGGCTTAAGGGTCTGGTTTTCCAAGAATTTGTTGTGATGTAGATGGATGGATGTAGGTGGCCATGCCTGTATTTGGGTTGTACGGACAATGTCTAAATAAGAGCCGGACTTCTATGACCAAATAAGGGCAATGTGAATTGCTCCTATATAAGGGCGTAAATCGGGAAACCTATATATGGAATCTAAATCCACACACAACACCGGGGGGACCCTCCAGGACTGCAGTGTCTCCATGTGTATCTTGACCTGCTGTGCTGTTAAATTCCTAAAACTGTGAACTAGGATACAAATTGCCAACCCCCCTACTCTTCCAGTGTGTTTTATCCAAACTGCCCACATCCCCAACTTTGGAAATGTCTGTGGACCTCTCCTCCCTTCCCAAGAATGACCTCACCAAAATTGTACACCTTCACACAATAAAGAGGTACCGCATGTCATCACCACAGGTCAACCAACACACACTGCAAATCTCACTCTTCCACACCACCCAAACCCAACAGATCAAGAGTAAGAAGAGAAACAGATAGGCGTAGAGGGCCGTGAACAATACCAAACGTCAAGACACCTGCCCACACCACCTACCCCACTGTTCAAATCTCACATGTGGGGGATTTCGGCAATTAAATACAAATGAAAAATTCCTCCCTTCAGGGCGATCGCATTGACCACTCTTAATGTAATGGTATAGCCAGATTCACAGGGATGTCTATTCAACCTGTTCATCCAACCTGGGCATCGTCCCATCTTCAAGATTCCGATCATGTTCTCCGGGGCCTGAAGTATCATCCTCTATGTCTGCATGACCTCTGCGACCCAGGGCTGATTACGCCCTGCCTCGGTTCCTGCATTTCCTAGATGTGTGGAGCCTGAAGACCCCAGTTTTCCTAAATCCAGATCTGCACGCAGGTTATGCGCCCTAGCCACAGGGGGCCAGTCCCCTGCCCAGGCCTCATCAACTGTGTCAAAAAAGTAAGTCTTGCCCATTAAATAACTTTCAAGCGCGCAGGGTAATGAAGCATATAGATCATTTGCTTTGGCCTTAGTTTCGCTTTGACCTGATCCATATAGTCTGGGAATATCATGATTGTGGCATCCTGGAGTCGCACAGTCTGACGGGCATGTACTGCCTTTGGGATCACATTCCTGTCCCAGTAGTTCAGTATCCATCCGATAACTGCACAAGGCGACGCACCTGCAGGTGTCTTCTTCCTCAGCACCCTATAAGCTCGCACTATCAGGAAGTACACAGAGAGTTCATGTATCAGCACCCAGGATTTCAACCATTCCATACAGAAGAGCTCCACCTGGGTCCCTTCAACCCCCTCATGAACCTCCATCAGTTGTAAGTTATTGTATTAGGATCCCCCCTGAGGCCTCTGCACGGCGTTATAATTGTCCAGTCACCTCACACAGTTTAAGCAAGTCTTGTTTGAGACAGCATAGTTCTGTCTCCACATTAGACATGCGCTACTCCACCACCATTGGTTGCTCTGCCACTTTGCAAAGGTTTTGTCTCAGGAGGGACACCTCTCTGCCCAGGCCATCGATTCCACCCTCCAGCACTGTGAGTCTTTTATGACATGTAGGTTTAGTGAGTGTGGGATAGGGGTCTCTCAGGTCCCCCCAAATCTCCGCTTGCCCCCACCCCACCACCATCGCTGAGGAGTGGCTAACTTCTGGTCTTGTGAAGCGGTCGATCGTCCCATAAGAGTACACCGTTGCCACTCTTTTCAACATCACAATGCCGTTCCTCTCCCTGTAGGCCACAGAAGAAGGACAAAAGCCATGGTGACGTCGCACCCACCGGTGTACCACAAAGATGCTCCAGTCTCGTCTGTGTGCCCCTGATCTTCTGGGTGCCAGCAGCAAAACAGTGAGGAGGATGGGGGCTGGCGGTCAAGGTACTACAAAGGAGGGTGATTTGTGACCCCAGCACCCACCCACAAGCAGGAACGTTTGTTTCTCTGGGGCACAGGGGAAGCCCCGGCAAAGTCTCCCTCTCCAAGTCCTTCTACTTTGGTGTACCCCCGTGGACTCATCACCTCACTGGCCCCCTCTAAACAGGGCCCTCACACCCGGATGAATGGCACAAGCAGCCGCTTCAGGTCCTTCCAGCCTCCATCAGCACTGTGCCGTTACCTCCACTCCTTTGAATGTAGTACAGACTGGTCCAAGCCTCTAGTCTTCCATGTGTTGCCCGTCAGCGGGCCCGGAGGGTGCCTATCTTCTGTCATTTCCATGCCCAATGCTTCTCCAAAACACCTTCTTGCCATGCTCCCCTAAACATCAAAGTCCTGGACAACAGCATGTCTCCTAAATTAATTCTCTAAGAAGACGGTTTCTCTGCTTTGACATTTGCCCAACTCCTTTCCATAGATAGGCTGGCAAATCAAACACTAACACTATAAGCATATTTTATAAAAGTTACATCGATATTATGGCGCCGGTCCTCAAGGAGGTGCATGAGGAATCCCTGGAAGTTGGTATTTTGCCACTCTCGATGAGGGAGGCGGTAGTTACGTCGATGTTGAAGCCCGGGAAGCCCCCGGACTCCTGCGACTCATACAGGCCACTCTCATTGATAAATTGTGACGCCAAGATATTGGCTAAAGTGCTCGCTAACCGCCTTTCATTGCTGATGGAAAAGCTGGTACTACCGGACCAGTCGGGGTTCGTACCAGGTAGGTCGACGTCACACAATCTTCGAACGTTGTTTTCCCTGGTACAGATGGTGGACCAGGAGTTCCCACTCGCCGCGGTATTTCTCGAAGCTACCAAGGCATTTGATTCGGTGGAGTGGGACTATTTGTTCGAAGTCCTTCGACGGATGGGCTTTCCCCGGCTGTATGTCTCTTGGCTTCAGTTATTATATAATCAACTGAGGGCCCAGATACTGATTAATGGTCACCTGTCTCCCCCGATCGCCATCTCCAGGGGCACTCGACAGGGGTGCCCATTGTCGCCCCTGTTGTTCGCACTTGCTGTGGAGCCGCTAGCTGCTCGTTTGCGACAGATACACAACGACAAGGCATTTCGCTGCTGCTTTAGGCAGATATTGCTATCGTTATATGCGGACGATATAATGCTATATATTAGAGACCCGCAGAACAATATCAACCCCATATTGCGGGAATTTATACGATTTGAAAGACTCTCCGGAGTGGGTATTAATTGGGGAAAGTCCATGGTGTTCCCGCTTACGCCGGCCGTGATTCCTTTTCCACTCGACTTCCCACTGGAGTGGTGTCAGGAGGACTTTAGATACCTTTGGATTCAGATAGCCCGAAATAAGGAGGAAACTATTAGGGCAAACTATGGTACAGCTGTAGAGCGTCTCAAAACTAATATAACGCGCTGGGTGGCGTTGCCCCTGTCCATGGCGGGCCGAGTGTCCCTTATTAAAATGAAGATACTCCCGCAGTTTCTGTATTTATTCCTCAATATTCCCTATCACCCGGGGCGGGTATTCTTCGCCATGCTGCGCTCGGAGCTTATAAGATTGGTATGGGGGGGCAAGCAGTCGCGTCTGAAATGGTCTATACTAACCAAGCCATACGAACAAGGGGGGTTTGATGTTCCGGGCCTCGAGATGTATTTCTTATGTGCTCAAGCACATTACGCCTATTATTGGGTATACCCGCCGCGATACATGCCACAGGTGGCAGTGGAGGACTGGCTCGCCGACCCCATACCCCTTAATGGCCTCATATACGGTCCAAAGGACATGCCTGTTACGGCACCTACCACAATTACAGGCACAATGGAGGCATGGCGTCGCATTGCGGCCCTCTTAGAGGTCTCATTTCTTTATTCCCCTAGGTTACCGCTTACATATCACCCGAGCTTAACGTTGTTACAGGAGAGGGGATTTCAAGACCTTTGTAAGCAAGTGCGGGTCAGAACCTGGGGGGATCTCTTTCACGAGGGAACCTTTCGTACATCTGCACAATTCTTACAGGGCGAGACGCACACGCCACTCGATGTATTTTTATATGTGCGATTGCGACAGGGGATGAGGTCATTGCTTCCTGACTTCCCTCGCGAGCCGGGGAGTCTTGAACCGTTGCACCGGATGTTGCGTTCGACGGATGGTGGACACTTAGTGTCCAGATTGTACGCCTCAATACGGGAGTGCAAAGTTGGGGTCGACAATTCACCCAGGATCCGGTGAGGGGAGGAATTGGGGAGTGAAGTCACTGAAGATCAGTGGCGATATTGCTGTCGTCAGACGGCACAGATATCGGCTAGTAGTAGGTTCCGGGTAATACACTTTAAGTTACCGCATCAGATGTACTGCACGCCGGTTAAGAAACTGCGATTTAAACTAGCTGACAATGATCGCTGTGAGAGATGCGGACAGTCGGGTGCGGGGTTCTTGCATCTGGCCTGGGACTGTGCCACGGTTCGGGATTACTGGGAGCAAGTATTCACAGCGCTAGGAGACATGATTGACACTCACCTAGACGGAGGCCCGTTGCTCGCTCTACTGGGACATACGGCACATGTACCTACGAAATACAAAAAGTATGTTGCCATCTCGCTGTTGCTGGCAAAGCGGAAAGTAGCCTGCAGGTGGGGTAGAGGCCGAGCCCCGAAATTTTAGGAATGGATGGCGGATATGATATATTGCCAAGAACAGAGTAACACATATGCTGAACTATTGCCGCGGGCCTCACGGCCCAAGGATGTGTGGGGGCCAATGGTGGGGTATCTCCTAACGCACAGTCCTGAAGGGGGCACAGTTGTGCCGCGTGCGACTGGAGATGCAGATGAAGTGGGATCGTTGGTACAGCAGTCTCTCACTGCATAGATGTTCTCCCCTGGCCCTGTGGGGACCGCACGTGTACCGCAGGATTTAGGGATTATGATGGGATTCAAGTGTAACTTTGTTCTGCTTGTGCTGTGTGTGTAGGGTTTTGATTGTGGTGTTTCCTCGCTTATGCCTTAGCCATTGCCTAGACAGTATAATTGAACATGTGATGCCACTCGTATGCTTTGTATTCTGGATTGTGAACCATTCGCTATAATTGCTTCTCTGAACCTGCTGATGGTGTAATGCTACTTTATTGTGTAATTGCTTAAAATCACAAATAAAGTCTTAAAAAAAAAAATAATAATAATAACACTATAAGCATATCCTCAGACAAGGCACCTTCCCCTTCATCCAGACACAGGCAAAATCCAACCTCCTGGTGAAGCCTCAACTAGACCAAGAACACTTAAGAAGTTCCCACCACACCTGCCTTTGGTTTACTAGAAAAACATATGAAGGAGGAGTGACTCTGCACCTACAAGCTCACATTGGCCAACACCTTCTCCTTCAACCTTCAATGAGAATCCTGCATTGATCCAACATCAAACTTGACACCATTCAGGTGGTCACCTGCACCTATGAAATCCTTACAACAAGAAACCAATGGCATCTCGTGTTCCTGTGCCAGTGCTATCTCCAAGGTCCTCCACAGACTATTCATCTACATTAGCACTTTACAATTACCACATACATACATGCATACATAATTCACACAAGCTCACAACAGCTCACTGTTAGGTTGCAGTTGAAAGTTTTGACACATACGTATGTCACAGGCTATTGTCCAAGCTCAAATCAATGTCTTAGAAACTTATATCAGTGTGAAGGATATCACATTTTAACATGAGCCAGGAAATTACTACCACAGCTGCCATATCCCAGTTATTATGCTAGGGATAAACATGGAACCTTGGCTAAACCAAGAATAACCATGGCAAATGCCTAGCAGCAGACTGACTATAGGTTACAGATATTTGCAGATCACATTTTAACAAACCCGTCCCACTTGTCACATCTTATTTCACTCTCCGGGGTTTCTCACACTTAGGTTACATATATGGCCTTTAAATAATAGACTTGAATATGGTGACCTCCTTTCTAAGCGTGCCGCTGGCGTGAGTCCAATTTCAGGTTTTGTGTCCACTTTTCATCTAAAAACATAACACGTAAAAACATAAACTTCAAAGCACCCCCAAACAGCAGTATTGCTAAGGTTCTTTTGAGAAAGAAATTACCTTCAGTTGAGTGATACAGGAATACTGACTCAAAACGCAAATTCAAGATGTATCAGTAATTGTAAGGGAGAAAAATAAATGGCTCCCAGAATGACGTCTCATAGGTCCTAATAGGGACCTTCAATGTCCTTGATATTGATATCCCTGCTCATGGTCGAATTAAAGCCAACGTGGTTTAAATGTAACATATTTATAGATTCTGGGACCGTTGACCTTACAGAGGTAGTTTTAGTGATTTTGATCGGGAGCAGAGAAAATTTGAAAGAAGGTCAACTGACTTAATGGCTTGAGTTATGTGCCCCCCAGGCGTCGCCCAATAGTACCATCTAAAATGAGGGAAGTTTAGACCATCAAATGTTATGGGTGAAAACTGAGCTATTTGTTAGCCCAGCTGGGAATCCATTAGCTGCTGCAAATATATTTTCTAGCCCTGGTCCTGATCCTGGTGCAGTCTTATAACCAGATATTCTACAGTGAGATTATCCTTCGAGGAGCTATAGTTATTGGAAGCGATCCAAAGGTTGGTCGCACTCTGCTCGTCACACCAGCAAGTTGCCCCAAGGAACTGTGGTTGATGTAGTGGCGACGGCGAGTACGCCTATGCCACGATGTATGTAGAAAAGTATGTGTTGCATTAGCCATCCCTGGACACGTGTTTCGAGGTAGTTGCCTCTCGTCAGCAGGGAGCAGGTCAGTGTAAAGGGGTGCCGCGTGGACTGCCAAAATGTAATTAAAACAGGTGAAGTACATCTCATGGTGCGCAGGTGCAGGTCCAAGGCTCGTCAGCCCGTTGGCTCAAGGGAGCCGTAATAAATGATTCAAAGGTTGTTCGCACTCTGCTCGTCACACCAGCAAGTTTCCCTAAGGAACTGTGGTGGATGTAGTGGCGACGGCGAGTATGCCTATGCCACGATGTATGTAGAAAAGTATGTGTTGCATTAGCCATCCCTGGACACGTGTTTCGAGGTAGTTGCCTCTCGTCAGCAGGGAGCAGGTCAGTGTAAAGGGGTGCCGCGTGGACTGCCAAAATGTAATTAAAACAGGTGAAGTACCTCTCATGGCGCGCAGGTGCAGGTCCAAGGCTCGTCAGCCCGTTGGCTCAAGGGAGCCGTAATAAATGATTCAAAGGTTGGTCGCACTCTGCTCGTCACACCAGCAAGTTGCCCCAAGGAACTGTGCTTGATGTAGTGGCGACGGCGAGTACGCCTATGCCACGATGTATGTAGAAAAGTATGTGTTGCATTAGCCATCCCTGGACACGTGTTTCGAGGTAGTTGCCTCTCGTCAGCAGGGAGCAGGTCAGTGTAAAGGGGTGCCGCGTGGACTGCCAAAATGTAATTAAAACAGGTGAAGTACCTCTCATGGCACGCAGGTGCGGGTGGAGAAATGCTAAGTGTCTGTTTGGCTGGCCCAAGATGGTCAGCCAAACCGTCATGCGCACCTAAGTGCACCAACCACTCCTCCCCCTGCTGGCTGTGATAACATCCCAGCCCGCCCCATAAGGTAAACAAAACTGCCTCAGGACAGAAAAATACAATTTTATTAGCATTCTGTTGTTATCATTTTATTTTTCCTTTTTGCACAGCTCAAAGAGCAGTGGGGCAGCGCTCCTCCGCCTTAGCAGAGGAGCCGCTGCTTCATATATGCAGAATGGAGGCTAAACATGATATTCTGTTCCAAGTTTCACCACACTATCACCAACTCCTGCATTTACTCTTCATTTGAATGAATTGTCCTTATTTGTAAAGTTAATTCCACCGCATCCTAGTAGAGAGTACTGGTCTACTAACACCTTGGCCCCAAGTGACTTCAGCTCATGTTTCAATGACCTACTAACCATGCATATTATTCACCTACAAAATGCCAAGGATACCAATTTTAAATTCTTTTATATGACTTAGGGCCCAGAGTTTGGCGGACAGGGTACTCTGTCACAGAGTAATCCAAACTCTTGGTCCTC
Organism: Triturus cristatus; assembly: GCF_964204655.1. Classification (NCBI taxonomy): domain Eukaryota; kingdom Metazoa; phylum Chordata; class Amphibia; order Caudata; family Salamandridae; genus Triturus; species Triturus cristatus. The sequence continues at coordinate 1,162,618,070 of NC_140584.1, forward strand.
CAGTCCTATTTATAGTTGGACAGACCATCAGTTTCGCATCAGCTGTGCCCCTATTGGTTTAGTCAATAAAAAAAACGTACTCCACCGGCCTGAAATAGTGCTGGCCATCAGAGGAAGAGCATCACACTGCGGCCCTATTTATGGTTGACTGTCTGATATTTTTTTTCCTTTGTCATCTCCAGGGACAATTGGCTTTGATGAAAAGAAATATACAAATAATGACCCACACACTCAAGGAATAACATCCCTAGGTATGGGGACCATTAGTTATTAGTTTTTGAAAAGTTTGGTGTAGGGCTGTCAAAGCTGACAATGGCCATTCACCAAATATCTGCATATTCAGAGGAACCACTGTGAATGCGGTTCCTCTGAAGGTACCAAGATCACAAATGGGCCGGCAATGATCTCTGACGTTGGCAGGGTGGCAGACGTAAGTCATCTGCCCCCCTGATTGACAGACTACTTCCCACCAAATTCAAAATCAGGCCCTTAAATTCCTTGAGTTTTTGTTGGCTTATTGTAGCTCCTTCCCATCTGGTGTGCCACGTTTTGGACCCGGATGTTTTAACCAGATAAACAACACTACCTCCAACCCTCTTGCCCTCATCTGGACCGACCATAATCTGGCTGTTTCCTTCTAGTGCCCTCTTAATCCCACTGAAAAGCGGGACCCTCATCATTCTTAGTCTCAGACCTGCTGCTTATTGTCCAAGGTATCGCAAGAGCATTTGCATAACTTTCAATTAAAGTCACCTGATAGTTGTACACATATTTTGATAAGATCATTATTTAAATAGGTGGGTCACTCAAGTTCTAGACTCCCATCGCTCATATCACCAAAAACACCCCATGGTCGTCAAAATCTCTACAAACAATGCTAAATCTAATCCTATGCCTGCCCCTGCACAGCTTGACTTTCTTGATTCCAACCTTCCTGACCTTTTTAGTATCTTTAACTCTATTCATCCCAAACCCAATTGCGGAGGAGTCAAACGTCTTACCTCTATAAAAACTACTCTCTCTCCTGGAACCTTAACTGCCTCCTCTTCTTGCGATTTCTCTGGCTACTCTTGGTCCTGTTCTTACCTTCCTTTGTAATAGCTCCATGAGCTGAGCAACTCTGCTCAATGGCTGAAAACATGCTTTAGTTTGTTCCTTGATGATAAAACCAACAGCGACTATCAAAATCTGATATTGACCCCCAATTTCACTCCTATCTCTCCACACCAAAACATTAAAGAAAGCCATAAACAAGCAGCTAACTGCCTACTTAAAGGCCAGTTCTCTCCTAGTCACTTCTCAACCTTGTTTCTGAGCCTCCTGTAATACTGCAGCCACCCTGCTAGCCACCACTGTGAACATTCGTATGATTCTGGTTCGGGTGGCTTTGCAGCCTTGATCCTGTAAGATCTGCTGGCAGCATTTGAGACTGTGCCTCATTCCATCTGTCTGCACCAGATCTTCCAGACAGGTGTCACCAAACAGGCCATCAAATGAGTCTTCTCTGTTTTTTCTGATTGCATCCAGGTTGTCCTGCTCACCCTTTTAAGTCTGCTGCCTCGGCTATCAAATGTGGGGTCCTGGAGGGATCATCGCTCAAGCCAACTCTTTAAAATGTGCATGACTCAGCTTGCCAACATTGTCAGATTTTTCTTCTTGGGTGCAGGACAACTGCTTAGAGCTAACTCAAGTTCTTTTTTGTGGTGATGAATTAGGCCCCACTCCAGCACCCACCTATTCTTCTCGGAATCTCTGAGTCATCCTAGATGTCTGTCTCACCTTAGACAAACAGACTATTGCCACACTTAGGATGCTAAAAAAGAACTTTGCTTTCCTTCCTCTTACAGCCGTAAATCCATTACTCAAGATCTCAACACTCCTTATCTGGACTATGGCAATGCCCTTTATCGTGGAACAGCATCGCGCTTGACTCATCGCCTTTAGCTGATTCAAAATGCGGCTGCACTTCTTATCATCCACCTTCCAATCAATTTCACATGACCCACTTTCTCAGGGCTTCGAACTGGCTTACTCATGGGCCATCTTTAAAACCTTATGCTTTACTCACAAAGGACTTCACAGTGCCAGTGAAAATGTAGCCTGATGTTTCCCCGTGTAAGAAGCCAGCCTTGCTATAGTGCAAACAGCTTTTGACGCTATTTCGCCTTACGGACATGGGAAACATTAACTTTATACTTGTCCTACCATTAAATGTCATGCACAATGCCTGGTACTGAATAAGGCCCTAAGTGAGGTATATTATTAATATTAAAAAAGAAGGTTTTCACCTGTCAAAAGGGATTATTTTAGCAGGTCGAATTTGCAGTTTAAAACTGCCACAGGCATGCTACCTGTTTTCAACTATCAGGCTGCCCCTGATGATAATTTCTCAATGACAGCCCGTACATGTGCACACACGCATATGCATGCACATGCTATCATGTGTAACCAGCCCAGTGCCCCTTACCCTTTGTCTTATAAAGTGGACACTAGCGGAAAATAGGCTCAATTCAATTACCATAAATTTAACAGGAGTGAGACTCAGGTTGTCAGACTCACCAACAGTAAAGGTTGAAAAACTAGGTGATGAAAAACATAAATTCCTGGTAGACGTATTGGGCAGAACCCATGTGCAGCACTTAGAAAGTTTATTCTTGGGCTCTTTGAAATACTTATGAAAAGTCCAATTCACTGGGGATGGTGGAATTTTACTAAACATTATGGAAAGGGTACTTTTAGAAAGTTACCTTTTCCCCGATTGAAACCTCCAGAGCTTAATTTGCATTAAACTCAAGCTGTCCTCTGAGTGCTTAACCTTGAATAACATGTGAAAACTGCTTTTGGACCAGGAGTAAATGACTTGGGAGTGGGTAGGTGTTTTTGTTTCTATGGCAGGATGACCATTTAGGTTGGTCCCAGGAATTTGGAATAACTACAAAGAAGGCCTACCTTGTCACAGCCAAATATTAGCTGAGAGTTTGGGAGCATTTTTCTCTGTTCCCCTAACCAGGCAGGCTACAATCATAGTGGGAGAGGAGCTGCCCACAGAACTATTTTACAGTGACCACAGAGGAGGGGTTGCTCATTTCCCTTACCCCATTTCTGGGGTAGCAACACAGGCTCTGCACAGAAGAAGAAATGTTTTCCCATCTTATATTTAGGTAGAGAGGGGAACTGTGATTATATTTATTGTAGGGCTCACAGGAAGTTCTGCAAAAGACAATAAGGGTACCTGGGATCTTTCATCCTGTTTGTTAGGGTAGGGCTATGAGACACTCCCACCCACAGGTTGGTGCCAGGAATAAATGTCACCCACAGTACCTTCTCCAGAACGCTACTGAACCTGTGAAGATCTGAGAAGAATTGAAACTGATGTTTGGGACCTGAGAAGACCTTAGCAGGCTGGGCCGGTCTGATCTCCTTCTTGTACATAGAACAAAGAAGTGGACATACAGCTGACCTGTTCAAGCTACAGGCACGCTACAAACTACAAGAGACCTTTCCTGTAGATTCCTAGCTGACTAGTTCCAACTGGATCTACCCTGGACCCTGCTGGTGGCTTCTACTGGAACCGTGGGCTGAGTTAACGTGTACTCCATCTAACATCTCCTGAACCCTGGACTTAAAAACGTTTTGGCTCCAAAGACCGTTAGATAACCAGGACTAACCTTCTGAGTCAATTGATTAAGGTTCACTACCGCTGGGCTGAAGAGTCAGGTAGACATCATTGAGCAGGACATTGTGGAGAAGGTATTTAGCCTCATGGAGCACTGCTCGGCTTATGCCTGCAGCCTTGCTGTGCTGGAAGTATCCAACCTCATAAGTATAAGTCAATTGCAATCTGATGACTGCGGATGTCGCTCAATGATTTCTGGCACTATTTTGTACTGTTTTTGTTTGTTATGACCACATTTATGGCTCTGAAATGCACTAATGTGTGGCTGTTTGATGCTCCATTACCCTGACACTCTAACAAATGCCACATTGATATCTGCATTTTGTTGTAGAATGGTGTTTTTCTGAATTCTGTAATAAAGTGGTATTTAAAAACAAACTTTAACAATTAATACCTGTGGTTTCCCTTATTGAATTTTTGTTGTTTTGATGTCATTTTATTTAGTAAAGTTTACTCTATTTTTCCAAACTGGTTTGGGATTTTTCTGTCTTGTGTTTGACTTTATTACTGTTTTGCTCCAGCATAAAAGCTTTACACATTGCCTCTAACTTTAGCCTGTCACACCTACCAAGGGGTTGAGCTAGCTCAGATTGATTTAGTGACTTTAGTAGTTCACCCTGATGAGCATTGTGATTATTACTTAAGGTAGGTTGTTACCTCCCTCAACTAATACTGCCATTTCCTTACAAATAAGGTCAGCGATACTTATAGAATGAGTACAAAAGTAGATCAGCAGCATAAGGGGAGACCAATGTCTGTTAACTTGTACTAAAGTTAGCGCACAACACCAGAACACTTTTCGCACTTTCACAATATTTAATTCCAAACACTTAGGCGGCTGCGGTTATGTTAGATGCAACCAAAGCATTTGATTCTATAGAATGGTCATATCTAATGCCACTTTTACACCCACTCATTCTTCAATGCGCATTTCCCTATATATATTAAACATATTTAAACTTTACAGAAACACACAGTCACTGGATGATGTCATCAGTGATGTCATCAGTGATGTCATTTGAGATGTCATTAGTGATGTCATCAGTGATGTCACTGACCATGTCATGAGTGATGTAATATGTGACGTCATCAGCAGTGCATTGCGCGAGTTATAGTTAGCTGAACTAACTATAACAGGGGAATTTCTCTGGTTTTGTACGAGTGAAATGTCCAACTAACTATAACTTTCCCTAGAACCTATGGTTTTTTCAGTGAATTTCTAAGGTTTTTTAAATGCTAATTTGTAACAATAACGTGCCTGAAACCTATGTTTTTTTAAGTGAATTTGAAAGGATTTTTTAAATGCTAGTTTCTAACTATGCCTACAGAGGTAGGACATGTGAAGAAAAGAGAAAAAACGCACAGAAAGAAGCAAAAGAAATGCAGAAAGAAGCAACAGAAGTCCACAAAGAGGAAGAAAAGTGCAGGAAGAACCAAGACATGTGCAGAAAGAACCAACAGAGGAGCAGAAAGAGGCCTTGTTGCAAAATCATCCTGTGCCCACACCTTTTTCAGACGGGTACTGGTGGTAACTGACTCTGACTAACCAGGCCTAGATCAAGTGCTATGCTAAAAGACACTTAGAATACAGTGAAAACACCTACATTCACTAGGGAACACTATGCGTTGGAGTACCCCTGTGATTAGCATGAGCTCCTCTGTAAGGCCCTAGTACATAATAGGGCAGGGGGATTAAAACTACCTCTAAGTCAGAGGTGCAGAAATATGCTACTTCAACTAGTAGTCGTGTTTGCAGAGTAGTGGAGAAAGGGTGCTGGGCATCCTACCAACGTTCAGGAATTCTGCTGCGAAGGACATACAGGAGGTACCAGGAGGGATTCTCGGCCCCCAAACTCCCTCAGGACTAAATTGGACTTCATCCCCCATCCTGTAGTCTTCCACGAGGCACGTTTGCAAAGTAATAGAGAAAGGGGGCCATGGCCTCCGAAGACGTCTTAGCAATCCCACTGTGTGGGACTTACTGGAGGTAACAAGAGTGGTAGTTGGCCCCCAAGGACATCCTTGGGGGCCAACTTCCCAAACTATTACCTCCAGTCAGTCCCACACAGCAGCACTGGTAAGTACTCGTACCAGGCCACGCCCACTTTGCCCACCACTCTACAAACGCGCTGCCTGGCGTGCTCTTGGATGGGGATTGAAGTCCCCTTCACTGCTGGGGGTCCTTTAGGGGTCAACTAGCCTACCTTTTACCTCCAGTAAGCCCCACACAGTGGGATTGGTGAAAGGTAGACAAAAGCCCTGCCCCCTTTCTCCACCACTCTGCAAACGTGCCCCCTAGTGCGTTGTAAGTTGGGGGATTGAGTCCCCTTGAATCCTGAGGGTCCCTGGGGTCCAACTAGCCCACCAGGTACCTCCAGTAACCGCCACAGAGCTGCATTGTAGAGAGGTGTAGAAAGGGGCTTGGCCTGGACCACCTCTCTGCAATGCAGCGCAGTGGCACTTACTGGAGGTACATGGTGGGCTAGTTGGCCCCCAGGGACCCTCAGGATTGAAGATTAATTAATTCCCCACCCTTAAAACGCGCCACAGGGCGTGTTTGTACACATGTCTCCTCAGGCCCCGCCCCCTCCCTTCCCCACTGTGCAAACATGCCCCGTGGCGCGTTTTAAGTGGGGGATTAAGTCTCATTGAATCCTCAGGATCCCTGGGGACCAACTAGCCCACCAAGTACCTCCAGTAAGCACCACAGAGCTGCGTTGCAGAGAGGTGTACAAAGGGGCTTGGTCTGGACCACCTCTCTGCAACGCAGAGCAGTGGCGCTTACTGGAGGTACCTGGTGGGCTACTTGGCCCCCAGGGACCCTCAGGATTGAAGAGGAATTAATTCCCCAACTTACAAGGTACCACAGGGCGTGTTTGCACACATGTCGCCTCAGGCCCCGCCCCCTTTCTTCACCACTGCGCAATCATGCCTGTGGCACGTTTTAAATTGGGGGATAAAGTTCCCTTGAATCCTGAGGGTCCCTGGGGTTCAACTAGCCCACCAGGTACCTCCATTAAACGCCACAGAGCTGTGTTGCAGAGAGGTGTAAAAAGGGGCGTGGCCTGGACCACCTCTCTGCAACGCAGCCCTGTGGTGCTTACTGGAGGTGCCTGGTGGACTAGCTGGCCCCCAGGGACCTTCAGGATTGAAGAGGAATTAATTCCCCAACTTTAAACGCACCACAGGGCGTCTTTGCACACACGTCACCTCAGGCCCCACCCCCTCCCTTCACCACTGTGAAAACACGCCCCGTGGAGCGTTTTAAATTGGGAAATTAAGTCGCCTTGAATCCTGAGGTTCCCTGGGGTCCAACTAGCCCACCAGGTACCTCCAGTAAGCGCCATAGAGCTGCGTTGCAGAGAGGTGTAAAAAGGGGCATGGCCTGGACCACCTCTCTGCAACGCAAGCCTGTGGCGCTTACTGGAGGTACCTGGTGGGCTAGTTGGCCCCAAGGGGCCCTCAGGATTGAAGGGGAATTAATTCCCCAACTTAAAACGCGCCACAAGGCATGTTTGCAGACATGTCACCTCAGGCCCCGCCCCTTCACCACTGTGCAAACGCACCCCGTGGCGTGTTTTAAGTTGGGGGATAAAGTCCCCTTGAATCCTGAGGGTCCCTGGGGTCCAACTAGCCCACGAGGTACCTCCAGTTATGTTATGTTATGTTATGTTCTGTTAAAATAGTTTTGTAAAGCGCACAGCTACCCTCCTAGGGTTTCCCAGTGCTAAAAACTGACAGAGAACAGAACAAAAGAGAGCAAATTATTGATTAAACAACCAAGTTTTTTAGGATTTTCAGAAAACCAAGAATGAGGTTTCATTGCGAATTGTGATAGGGAGAGAGTTCCAAAGCACAGGACCAAGGTAGGCAAAGGAGCGACCACCAATTCTTTTAAGTTTAATATTGGGCACAACAAATTTTCCCTGGGTGGCTGAGCGAAGTGAGCGAGAGGGTAAATAAGGGCGAACCAAAGATTGTAAATACTTAGGGGAAGAGCTGAATTTAATTTTATGCATATAGCATATGGCTTTAAACTTCACTCGATTTTCGATCCTGAGCCAGTGAAGTTTATGGAGGGCATTGGAGGAAGAGGAATTTCTTGGGAGGTGACACAGAAGCCTGGCGGCGGAATTTTGCACTACTTGCAGTTTCCGTATGACATCCTTATTGGAGCCTAAACAAAGGATGTTTCCGTAGTCCAGTCTCAAAGTCACCAGAGCCTGGACTACGGTTTTCTGGGTGGAACCAGGAAGCATCCAGGTAATTTTCTTAAGCCACTTCAAGATGGCAAAGCAGGTGGCAGCCACCTTTACAGCCTGTAGTCTCATAGATAAGTTAACATCGATCAGAACTCCCAGGTTGCGGACACAAGTTGAAGGCTGAGGTAGAGGGCCCATCTCACATGGCCAGTGCCGAGGGACCCAAAGATCCTTATTCCTCCCCAAAATGAGAAGGTCGGTCTTATCGCCGTTGAGTTTAAGAAGATTGGCTTTCATCCACAATGCGATGTTAATTAGGCCAGTCTGAAGCACCGAAGGATCATCCGGCTGATCCGAAGAGAGGGAGAAAATGATCTGGGTATCATCGGCATACGAGAACAAATTCAGTCCTGAGTTCTCGGCTATTATTGCCAAAGGTTTAATATATAAGTTGAATAAAATAGGACTCAAAATAGAGCCTTGTGGCACACCATAAGAGGAGGAATACGTTTTAGAAGTAGCACTAGAGGAAAAAACCTGAAAAGTCCTTTTAGTAAGGAAGGACTTGAGCCAGTCAAGTGCTGTGCCAATGATACCAAAGTTCTGCAAATATTCTAATAAAATAGTATGGGACACCGTGTCAAATGCAGCGCTCAAATCGAGCAGTATGAGAGCCATGGTGTCCCCGACATCCAAGCGTTGTCGTAGCATCTCAGAAACTCCAAGCAAGGTAGTCTCCGTGGAGAAACCTGCTCGAAAGCCGGACTTGGAAGGATGTAAGAGATTCATAGAATCCACAAAATGAGTGAGCTGCTGATTTATATGTTTTTCCAAGACTTTGGAATAGATAGGAAGCAAAGAAATCGGCCTAAAGTTCGACAGCTGAGCGGGGTCTGCGTTGGTCTTCTTCAAAAGGGGAAGAACCATTGCATGCTTCCAGTCAGCAGGGACAATAGCTTCACGAATCGACGCGTTAAGCAGCTGCATTATAAACAACAAGGGGGAAGAGTCCAGCTACTGCAACACAAAAGCAGGGATCAAATCACGGGGAGAGCCAGACTTGGTGCTATTTAAAAAAAAAATTAAAGAATTGAAATCAAGTGGCGACCAGGATTCTAGACTCATAGGGTTGTTAACTCTATAAGTAGACTCAAGCAATGGTGGTGTCATACCAGGTACTTCTTTTGGAGTAGATTGTAGGGCAGAATAGATTAATTTAACTTTGTCTATGAAATACTTTGCGAGATTATCGCATTGTTATTCATTGAGAGTGGGGGGAAGTGACTGTGTATCTGAGCCAGCAAGTTTTTTCACCATGCTGAACAAGGTACGTGCACAGTTCTGAGCATTGGAAATAGTGGCTGATACATAATCCTTTTTGGCCAATTTACAGTGAGCTTGGTATTGCTTTAATGCTAATTTGTAATTAGATTTAGAGTCTCTTGATAATAATTCCTTCTCCAGCTTCTTTCCAGTGCTTTACACTTAGTTTTTTCACTTCTTAATTGCTCTGTAAACCAAGGGACAGGTAATCGGTGATTAAAATTCTTCTTTATAGATAGTGGGAGGCAGCACTCAAACGAGTCCGAAAGCCAGGCATGTATTATACTAGAGGAGTGGGTCGATATACATGAAATAATAGAGGCATTTTCTTTAAGAGTCCTATTAAAACATTCCAAGTCCAATTGTCGCCAGTTCAGAGTTCTGTGAGGGCTCCTCACAGTAGCGACAGTTGGGGGTCAGGAAAAAAGTACACTGAAACTTAATGGCAAAATGGTCAGACCAACATAAAGGGAGAGCAGGTTCACAATGAAGGCAAGTCAGATTAGAAACGATAGGGTCTAGCAGGTGCCCTGCCACATGGGTGGGACCTTTATTGCTAAGTAGAAGGTTTAAGGCAGCAAGGTCCGCTATTAGTGTACTACTAATCGTGCAATCCGGATTTTCAAGATGTAAGTTAAAGTCACCTAATATGGTGAAATTAGATGCTTTAAGCAGATGAGGTGCAATTAGTTCTGGTAATGATAGGGCCCAAGAATTAGATGGTCCAGGGGGGCGATAGACAAGGATACCCGAAAAGGTAATCTGAGGCGTCAATGTAATTTTAAATAACGCTGCCTCAGAGTTAGAAATGGCTAAATCTTCCAGTTTACACTGGTAGGACTTATCATAGATTCCACCACCCTTTCCGTATATTCCTATCCCTTCTGACTATAGCATAGTCAGATGGGAGAGCCAGCGCGACATCGGGGCCTGAACTAGCATGTAGCCAGGTTTCGGTGAGGAAAATCGCATCCGGATGTTCACTTTCTAAAAGATCATAAACATTTAACTTGTGTTTGGGCAATGATCGACAGTAAGCGCCAAAGAGCTGAGGCTCCCTGGGGTCCAACTAGCCCACCAGGTACCGAGCTGCGTGGCCCCCCTCCTGAGGCCTCTATTGGCCCCAGGGACCCCATCCCCCGGGGCCGGCCTTTTTTTTAATTTTAATTTTGGGGGTCAGGGGGTTTCTACCCTGCCCCCTTTTCTTGTTTTACATGTTTGTCTTTCTCTTTTCTTGTTACTCGGTTCTACCGAGTCACAAGATGGCTGTCAACACTTCCTGGTTTCGAGTGTTGACAGCCAATTAGAATAAAGCTCGTGGTCGGGATGGTCCGCGGATCCACCGCGGCCATAGATATCGAAACTTTTATTTTTTGATTTTCTCAGCAACTACTGAACGGATTTACACCATTTAACAAACAGAGAGTTCTTTCTCAAACAAGGGCTACCTTTTTGCCAAATTTGGTGTAAATCCATTCAGCAGTTCGGGCTGTAGCCGTGTCTAAATTGTCCTATGGGAAATTGATTTTCCGACCTCTTTTTTTAAAACTTTCCCAGGAACTACTGAACGGATTTACACCGTTTAACAAAAAGAGTTCTTTCTAAAACAAGGGCAACTTTTTTGCCAAATTTGGTGTAATTCCATTCAGCAGTTTGGGCTGTAGCAGTGTCTAAAGTTTCCTATGGAAAATAACATGGAGAAAATACGTTTTGGGACCCCCCTTTTATCTCAGCCCCCGCTTTCCGAATCACCCCGAAACTTTCAAGATAGGAGCTGGCCTGAGCGCCCCACGAGTTTTGAAAAATTCGCGAAGATTCGTTAACCGGCGCCAAAGTTTTTGGGAAAAGAAAAAACGCTTCTCCTATGGAAACTAGGTCCTAACTATAACTTCCTACTGGCGACCGCCAGTAGGTAATATATATATATATATACACACACACCACACACATAAAAGTATGTGTGTGTGTGTGTGTGTATATATATATATATATATATATATATATATATATATATATATATATATATATATTCACTGAAAAAACCATAGGTTTCACACACGTTATAGTTAGGAATTAGCATTTAAAAAACCTTGCAAATTCAGTGAAAAAACCATAGGTTTCACACATGTTATAGTTAGCTGGACATTTTACTGATAAAAAACCAATGAAATTCCCCCGTTATAGTTAGTGCAGGCAACTATAACTCACGCGACCGCAATCCTCTGCTGATGCTAATACTGTATTTAGACACTTATTTGCCCATGTCTTCTTCCATTAAATTTTAGCTATACATATATTGCAAATATTTTTTTTTCATAAAGACAGATATGTCATCAGCAGAGGATTGCGGTCGCGTGAGTTATAGTTGCCTGCACTAACTATAACGGGGGAATTTAATTGGTTTTTTATCAGTAAAATGTCCAGCTAACTATAACATGTGTGAAACCTATGGTTTTTTCACTGAATTTGCAAGGTTTTTTAAATGCTAATTCCTAACTATAACGTGTGTGAAACCTATGGTTTTTTCAGTGAATTTGTACGGTTTTTTAAATGCTAAGTTACTTTACGCCATTCGTGGCGTGCGCGCCCACTTAACGCAGTTCATTCCGTGCGCGCACGGTGCGCTTCGCGCACAGTGAGCACGCGGTGCGCTTCGCGCACCGCGCGCCCACTTTACGCAGTTAGTGGCGTGCACGCACGGTGGGCACGCGGTGCGCTACGCGCACCACGTGCCCACGTTACGCTACATGGGCCATGTGCGCACGATGCGCTTCGCGCACTGTGCGCACATGGAGGACATATTATGAGCTCCGAGGTGAAAGGTGAGCATTGACATTTTATTTTTAGTAATGCTTGGGCACCATTTGCACACGGGGTGGGGAGATTGTGGATAATTTTATTTTTTTTAAAATATTTTTTACCGTACGCGTACGGTAAGCGTAATCGGCGATTTTTCGGAAAAAATTAAAAATAAATTTTTGCCCTTGGGGGTTCTTGGGGGACACATTCTCAAAGGCTAGGTGGTTAGGACTTGTCTAACCGCTCTCTTTATATGTTTTTTCCCTTTGTTTTTACTCCCCCCTCAGAGTGCGAGAGAGAAAATGGCGGCCGCCGCTTCTTGGTTTCGAACGATTCGAATGTTTACTAAGATCTAACAGCCAATCAGAATCGTGCTCGCGCACGGCACCGTACGCGTACGGTAAGCGCACGGTAAGCGCACCGTAAGCTGGCTCAGATATATATATTGATTTAAATGCTATTTTCTCAGGAACTACTGAACAGATTTACACCAGACCTACAAAAGGCACTTTCTTGACCTGAGGACCACCTCTCTGCCAAATTGCAAGTAACTCTGTTCAGCCGTTCGGGCTGTAGCTGTGTCTAAAGGTCCTATGGAAAAATGCATTGGAAAAACGCGTTTTGGGACCCCCCTTTTTTCTCAGCCCCCGCTTGACGAATCCCCCCGAGACTTTCAGGGAAGGAGCGGAGCAGAGCGCCCCACCTATTTTGAAAATTTCGCGAGGATTTGTCGACCGGCGCAAAAGTTATTCCAAATAGAATGTTGCGGATTTCCTATGGAAACGTGGTCCTAACTATAACTACCTACTGGCGACCGCCAGTAGGTAATATATATATATATATATATATCGACATGAAGATGGAGGATCACAAGAAAACAACAGCCAGCAGGGCAAAAATCTGGATCCCAAAGGATACAATGAGTCACAAAGAAATACAATATCCAAGAAAGAAGTGACTCAAACAGATAGATTCACCAAAGAACAAAAATATATTTCCACTACAATGTTTCTGCTTCTGCCTTCCTCAGGTAGTACAAGATGGTTTGCTCTGTGGCTGCACAGATGACACAGCTGAATTTTCAAAAAGCATCATGAGTGAAGATTCCATTTGGATTGTGGAATCAATGCAGTCCTGAGAGCTCTTGAGATATGCAGTAATCAGGTTGTGTTGTCAGTAATGTTCAGTCCATCTGGATGCAGTGATTTTAAATGGTACATCCAGAAGTTTTCCCTGGAGTCCAGTAGTTCTGCCTTTGAAACATGTTCCATGGGGAAAATCTTCAAATCTGATAGCGAATGATCCACAAGGTTAAAATGATTGGCTACAGGCTGGTCAATTTTCTTATTAATTATTGCCAATTTGTGGTTCCTGAATCGTGTACGGAGGTCATTCACAGTTTGGCCTACATATTGTTTTTTTACAGCTTTGCCGTTGGCACTGAATCACATAAATAATGCATGTTGAGCGACATGTAAGATGCTGCCTTATTGCATAGGTCCTTCTCGTAACAGAACTAGTTACAGATGATGTTTGTAAAAGATATTCAAATGGGATGCACCTTTTAGAGTCACAGCAATGAACCCCTGCATTTGTTACAGCTTGCTTGAGTTCAGCTCTCACAATAAGAGATCGTAAATTTGGAGCTCTGCGGTAAGCAATGACTGGCGGTTTTGGAAAAACCTTTTGCAATTTTTCACAAGTGGACAGTAAGGGAAATGATTTTTGCATTATATTTCTGTAGTTGGGAGCTGATGGATGATAGTCAACTACAAATGGAGTTCTGTCACTTTTGTGTCTGCCGTTGGTATTCCAAATAAGTGCTTCTCTGGGTAACTGCAAAGACTTGTCAATTTGTTGCTGTATGATATGCAGAGGATAGCCTCGCCTTTTAAATAATGTAGCAAGCTCCTTTAGATGGTCTTTACAGGTTTCCTCATTGCTGCAGATGTGTCTTATTCTGAGTGTTTGGCTGTAGATGATGCTCAGTTTAGTGTGGTGTGGGTGACATGAAGTCCAGTTTAGATACAAATGAGCATCTGTAGGCTTGTGGTACAGATCAGTTATAATTTTGTGTTCATGAATGGTGAGTGGCACATCCAGAAAAGGGAGATGAGGCTTCATTTTAGTATTGCTGCTGGTAAATTTGATGGTAGGATGGATATTGTTGATATAAGCTGTAAATTGTTCCAATGTTTTACTTCCTGCATTCCATATTATAAATATGTCATCAATGTATCGTAGCCATACCAGTGGTTTGATGCTAGAAGTAGCAAGTATACAGTTCTCTAGTTTGCCCATGAAGATATTTGCATAGGATGGAGCCATCCGAGTGCCCATGGAAGTCGCATGTATCTGCAGATAGTGTTTACCATTGAATGTAAAATTGTTGGATTTAAGGATAACTCGTGAAAAGTTGGTAAGCACATTTGTTGATGGCTTTTTCACAGTTTTTGTTCTTTGGTGAATCTATCTGTTTGAGTCACTTCTTTCTTGGATATATATATATATACATATGTAATTACTTTTTTTTAAACTGCTGGCGTTCACCAGTAGGTAGTTATAGTTAGGACCTAGTATCAATAGGATAAGCTTTTTTTGAATTGTCAAAACCTTTATCGACTAATCTTCATGAAATGTTCCCCAAAAAGTGTCAAAGTGGGTTCTATTGTTATGGAACGTTTGGGGGTGATCTGTGCAGTGGGGACCGAGAAATCGGGGGGCGAAATAAGGTTGCGTTTGTAATGTTAATTCCCATAGGAGCCTTTAGCCTCACCTACAGCCCAAACTGCTGACCGGACTTTCACCAAATTTGGCAGGGAGGTTGAGGTCGGTTCAAGAAAGTGCCTTTTGCCTATTTTGTGTAAATCTATTCAGTAGTTGTTAACAAATGTAAGTTTAAAATTATAGTGATATCTCTGGCCGTGAATATTTCACAAAGATTTTGCGATGAATCGCGAATGCACGCGGCAACGGGAATGCTCTGATTGGCTTGACGCAACCTGAACCGAAAGTTGCGGCTGCCATTTTATCTATTGGGAACGGTTCCCGGGGCTGAACATTTCTGAAAAAGCTAACATAAGGGGTCAGAGTACAGGTACTCTGACCCCATGTTTGAGAAATTGAGGTGTTAGTGGCACAAATTATGTGTGTAAAATAGATTTTTTTAATCGTGCGCGATATTGACGACAACATTGCGACCGCCAGCGGACCCCCGTGTACCATCGCGGTAACATCGCAACCATCAATGTCATCGCGAATATTATTGAAAATATAAAAAATATATCAGTGAATCATTGATATACATTGTTATAGAGATATTGATAATTTGATAAATGTTTTTATAGAGTTATTTATATAGTGAGTAATCTACTGTGATGGTTAGAATTAATTATATAGTTATAGTTTTTGGGTGTTTTGGCGGCCATTGTATGTCTGCTTTTGTTTTCCGTTTTCACAACGTGTCCATGGGGATTGCAAGTACCTACGTCATTGCGGTCTCCGGAGTCAGCACGAAAACGGCAAATAGGTTGTTGAGATGGTTGTTCTAGAAATACACTAGAAAAACATGAGTTTGAAGTCTACAGTAATAAACCCCTAGTGTGTAAAATACTATAATATGTGTGCATATATGTGTTTTCACTTTATAGAAAAGGCGTGATCATCACAGTTAATGACCAGGCCTGGGCGTAGTTAGCGTAGTTTTGCTACGTGGAACTCCGCGATGTTACAAAAAAACTCTGCGAAGTTCATCAAGTTGCAGAGTGCAGTGTGAACTGCAATTTGTGCTGGTATTCCTGCTGCTCATGTAGAAATTCTACCCGAGCGGCAGCTCGCGAACTTACTGTTCGCGATCGCGAACTCACCGTTGGCGATTGCGAACGGGGAAAAAACTCCACCGCACATCGCGAAGCAGAGTTTTATGCACTCCGCGAGCTCTGCGAAGTGCAGAGTGCAGAAAACTCAGCAAACTCCTGCGAACGGAGCAAAGTTCACCGCCCTGGCCTATTAACGACATTATCGCGACAACCCGAATTACAGCGAAAACGGAATTTATGTCTGGAACATGGTTTTTACGAATTTGAGTTTAAACATGCTTTGAAAAGAAGTATGTATATAGTAATATGTGTAGGGCAATGTTCAGAATAGATTTTTTTACATATTATTTTTGGAGGTGATGGTGGTCATTGAATGTCTGCTTTTGTTTTCCACTTTCACAATTTGTCCATGGTAATCACAATTACCGACTTCATCGCGATCTCCAGAGTCACTGTGAAAAGATAAAATAGGTTTAAGAGATGGTTTTTATAGAAACTCTCTACAATAACATGACGCTAGCGAATAGTTAGAAACCCCTTGTGTGTAAAATACTGTAATATGTGTGGATATATGTGTTTTAGACATTATGGAAAAGGTGCAATTGTCGTGGTTAACAACGTCATTGCAACATCTCGAATAATGACAGAAACAGAAAATAGGTCTGCAAGATGGTTTTTAAAGAAACTAAGTACAAAAATATGAGTTTAAACATGCTTTGAAAGAAGTAATATATGTAGGGCAATGTTCAGAATGGATTTTTTTGCATATTATTTTTGGATGTGTTGGTGGTCATTCAATGTATGCTCTTGTTTTCTTTTTTTCATGACGTGTTCGTTGTCGCAAATATTAAAAAATTGAAGGAAAAAAAACAACGCTTATTAATCCACTGAAGAAAACACAAATTTATAAAAATACACCTCATAGAGCCATTTTAGATAGAAAATACAATTTAGAAACCTTAAAAATTCAATAAAAAAATCAAGGGTATTTGAACTTTATAGTTGGGAATTAGAATTTGAAAACCTTAGAAATGCACTGAAAAAAACAAAAGTTACAGGGACATTATAGTGAGGATTTAGCATTTAAAAGAACCTTAGAAATTCACTGAAAAAAACAAAGGTTACACAGGCATTATGGTTAGGAAATAGAATTTAAAAAAACTAAGAAATTCAGTGAAAAAAGGTTAAAAGTTTACAGGGAGGTTATAGTTAGGCTGAAATTTTACTTGTACAAAACTAGAGCAATTCAGCAGTTATAGTTAGCTGACCTTACTATAACTCTCGCCCCTGCAATGCACTGCTTATGACCTCACATATTACATCACTGATGACATGTTCAGTGACCACTGATGACATCACTGATGACATCTCAAATGATATCACTGATGACATCCTCCACAGAATCTCTCACACAACAACTCACATCCCAATATAACTCTTCATTCACCCACTCCAGCTTCCACACTACCATTCTCAAAACCATTAACACAACCATACCAGTACATACACACCACTCATTGATTCATAGGTCTACACATACATCCACTCAGTCACCCATACAGCCACTCACACACTGTCAGTCACTGAGAGAGCTAATCACACACCTACTCATTAACCCTAGAGTCAATCACACAGCCACTTGCTCACCTATGCACATCAACTCACTGATTCATACAGATACTAACACATACTCACTCACCAATACAGTCACTGAAACAAGCACCCACTCACCCACAGAGCACTCTCACAATCACTCACTCACACATACAGTCACTTATATATGCCAACTATCACCTGTACTGCCTTTCAGATATGAAGTTACTCACCCATATACCACTGACACTGACACATCCATTCACTCACCATCACAGCCATATGCACACTCACTCACCCATACAGGCCCTCACAGACGCACTCATGAACGTATTCAGCCACTGGCTCACCCACTCAATCATCCACACAGGCAGTCACACACTCCTTCACCCACCCACACCGAGACTCATACACCCCTACAGGTACTCAGACAACCAATCAATAACCCATAGAACCACTCATGTACCTACTCACCAACTCATACAGCAACTTACACACCAACTGACAGACTGATACAGGCATTCACACAAATTAGCCACTCATATATACAGTCAGTCACATCCCCACTAAATCATCCATACAGGCCCTCATACACCCACTGAGTCATCAATACACCATGGAGTATATATATTTAGCACTCATAACCATTTTAGAAACACTCACAGTCACCGGGTGATGTCATCAGTGATATCATTTAAGATGTCATCAGTGATGTTACTGACCATGTCATGAGTGATGTAATATGTGATATGTGAGGTCATAAGCAATACATTGCGGGACGTGAGTTATAGCTAGATCAGCTAACTATAATGGCTGAATTTCTCTGGTTTGGTATAAGTGAAATGTCAGCCTAACTATAACGCCCCTATAACCTTTGTTTCTTCATATATATATATATATATATATATATATAGGGTATAGTGAACTGTCAGCCTAACTATAACGCCCCTATAACCTTTGTTTCTTCATATATATATATATATATGACACAATGCGAGAGAGAGAAGCAGCCGCCATGGAAATGTTTTCGGACGCCCCTGCGGCTTCTCGCAGTGCCACAACAGTTGAATACACTGACAGTAACGAATCTAATTCGGCAAAACAAAAATTTAAAATACTTGAAAAAAAGATGCGAATGGAGCAAAGTAAATGGTGGGAATCTAGATCTTTGCAAAGATACATTGATGTGGAACGTATCCCCCGTGGCCTTCGTATACTGACTGCCCCCACGTATGAAGATCCCAATCCTGACCTCATGCGGGAGTGGGCGGAATGCAACCTGGAATCCTCACGCAAACTCGTCCTTATCTTAATTAAATATGCTGATATTGACCGGGCAAGGCTTTTGAAAGAAATTGATGAACTCAATGAAGAAATCAACAAACTCGGCGAAACAGAGGAGGTTATCAAACTTCGTAAAGACATGATATCCAGACTTAAAAAAGAAGAGGAAAAGATAAAAGAACGTAAAGCTTTTAAATTCCTTAGAGATAAAACGGATTACGAACTTGGACAAATCTTTACATTTGCAAGAAAGTATGATTCACTTCGGGCATCTAAGATTAATAAATCCCACAACAAACAGAATGCTGTACCCAATCCAACAAAAAAAGTAGGAACTACCAATGATACCACCTTTTCTGACCTCAGCTCAACGGGAGGAAGTGAATCAGAATCTGAAATGCGGCAGCCTCAGGGAGAGCAACAAAAGGTCAAACCATCTCCTGGAGAAGAATTAAAAAAAAAAAATTTTATGCGAAGAAAGAAGACAGACTCTTCGCCCGAGGCCACAAAGAGAGCACGCCGCACAACCGCAAATTACAGGAGAAAACAGAGACGGAAGGCAGGGAAACGCCGCCTTCAACAACAAAAAAAGAGGTCGGGGATACTGGAGGAAACGATAAACCCTACAACCCTCAACGATAACACAGTAATCAACCTCTCTCAACTGGAGCTTACTTCCGAAGAAATCCGTACTTTAAGTCTGGGTCTTTCTTTCTGCCCAAAAAATGATTTCAATTATGTATCAACCAGGATGGATATTTACAAAGGGGTCAGAAAATTAAAATTAAAGAAATATTTCCTACTCCAGAATGACAACTCTCGGAACAAACACAACATCTCTGAAGTTGATGACAATTTCCAACCTAGACTAACGCAGTCAGATGTGCCATTATTCAATGAACTCACTGACCTATGGGAAGGTAACACCACACAAGAACTTGGGAACCTCCCCTCTACCAAGGAAATTCCCCAACAAGGAAATCAAAATATCCGGACTCCCTTTAAACCAACCTCTAAATTCAATCCGATTGCCCCACAAGATGCAATAGATGTGTTCCATGAAACAGTCACGGCAAACATCAAAAAACTAAATAAATCGATGTTGAAAACTAAGAGGAAATACAATAAACAAGACCAGCAGTATTCGAACTTGATCCAAAAACTTCAAAAAAATAAAAATATTGTTATACGCAACAGCGACAAGGGCGGCAATATTGTCCTTTGGCCCCAGGAGGAATACAAAAAAGAGGCATTCAGCCAACTAAATGATCGACAATGTTATAGTCGCAGCAACACAGCACTTCTTAAAGACACTTACTCTAAATTTTACAAAAAACTGGCAATTTGGAAAGGGAAAGACCTTATCAGTGAAGATGAATATAGATTCCTCAAGAAAGACAATCCGACAACCCCATCTATCTATTTTATTCCTAAAATTCATAAAAATAGAGACAAACCGCCAGGTCGTCCGATCATTACAGCCAAGGATGGATTACTGGAAAATACTTCTATCTATGTAGACTATTTTTTGCAAGATCATGTCAAAAATCTAGAGTCATACGTGCGTGATACAGGTGATTTTATTCGGAAAACAAAGGATGTGAAGTGGCAACAAGATTATTTGCTAATGACTCTAGATGTATCTTCGCTCTATACCAGCATCCAACATTCTGATGGAATCAATGCAGTCCAATACTACTTGGCAAAAAATCCCACATATGATCTGCAACATAGCGATATGATTATATCAATGATGGAATATTGTCTGTACAACAACATCTTTATGTTTAATAACTTACTGTACCAGCAAATTCAGGGTGTAGCGATGGGTGCCAGCTTCTCCCCCAGCTACGCATGCCTCCACATGGGTTGGTGGGAGGAGCTGGTACTCAAAACTGAACACAAACACATTGTTGAAAGCCATATCATCAAATGGCTTCGTTACATTGATGATCTTTTTGTTATCTGGCGGGGAACCAAAGAACAAGCCTCTAATTTTGTGACTGCTATTAATCACAATCTTTTGAATTTAAAATTTACTGCCACAATCAGTGAAATTGAGGTTGACTTTCTAGACACTCAAATCTATATTCATGACAATGTATTAGAGACACGCCTTCACAGAAAAAAGACAGCTGGAAATTCCACCTTGCATGCCCAGAGCTCTCACCCTAAACACTTGATTAATAGCATACCTTATGGTGAGATGCTTCGTTTAAGACGCATATGTAGCAATGAGGTGGATTTACACAAAGCCCAATTGGAGAGCAAAAAGAGATTCCTCGTACGAGGATATGCCCCCAACATTGTCTCACATGCGATTTCCAAATCCATGAGTTGCTCTCGGGACAGCTTGCTAAAAGACAAACAGACACCCCCAGCTTCCCTTTCCATGTCTGCCACCTGCCCTGCAGCCCCAGAATTTCGTTTGATTTTAGGTTACAGTCGCCAACACAAAGCCATTCAAAAGATAGTACAAAACAACTGGCCACTGGTACTCAACGATTCAGTAATAGGACCCTTGCTGCCGCAACGTGTGTCCATTACGTACAGCAAAGCACCATCCATGAGGGATAGCTTAGTCACCACTAACCCTGAAATTATTCAGAGTACTACATGGCTACAGACTCATAAGGGCTTTTTTAAATGTAAAACGTGCAAAGCATGTACTCATGGTAAAAACACCAAGACCTACACCACCCCATTTTGTGACAAAGAGTATAAAATACAAAAATTACTCACATGTAAAACCGAATATGCTATTTATGTTCTTACGTGCCCTTGTGACCTAAGATATATAGGAAGCACTAAACTTCAGGTTCACAAAAGAGTTTTACAACATCTACGAGCAATAACTCATCAAGACAACACATATCCGGTAGCTCGGCATTTTAAAGAATTGCACCAATCAGATATCAAATACTTGAGCTACTATGTGATTGATAGTATACCCCCCAGCAGACGGGGTGGTGACAGGGACCAGAAATTGAGACAACTGGAGACTAGATATATTATTCAGCTTGATACCAAGTCACCAGGGGGTTTGAATGCCACGGAAGATCTTTACACATGTCTTTAACTATGATAAGGATATTGTATATGACTCAATTGGTGTATGATATTCTCTCTTAGTGCTTGACCTAAGCATTTTTCATGGTGCTACGATTTATATGCAGTTAATCAAGGAATATTTGTATATTATTCATTTATGGTCAAATATCTGGTCCAGGAACTGTTTTAGGATAGGTAGATCAGGGATGTAAAGATTTTATGTATTTATTTATTCATATTTATGACTATTTATTATCAAGATATATATATTTATTGTTAAATAGAAGATTGTTTACAATTGCTGTTTTGCACATATTTATACATATTTTATACATATTTTATCTTTTGCTAACCATTTGCACCTCCCATCGCCTTACCCTTCTAACTCTGTTTCTTCAAGAGACATCGTCTTTTGTTGACACCAGACACTTTTTTCACACCTTTTGATACTACAAATTTGCACACTTTTATTATCTCTCGAGGTAATCTGTGCTTGTTGCTGCTATAACCATGTCCAAGATCAATATATATGTTTGGAGGTGACTCTGTCCTGTCCTCCCGCATATTCCAAATTTCGTCATTTATGCCAACGGATTATCATTGATTTCCACTCTCTAGTCCGTTAATGCATCTTTGCATCCTCCCTTTCTGGCACTTTGCACTTTTCGCACCTTACTCACTTTGCCAACTTATGTACGGGCTAACTCAGTTATTTTAACTTGGAGTTTAGCATAACATACCTTACCCATTAGATTCGCACGTTTTTGCACATCATGAGCAATTAATTTTCATCAATTTTGTCATTTTTATTATTATTTTTGTCCCCCCCTATTGTTTTTGGCACTTTCCATTCCACACGTAAGCCCATCCATTTTCTAAGCCCACGCCGTAATGCCTGCAAATTTCCATTTCCATTTCCAACTAGGTATCCAACTGTCATACTGCCTTCTATACCTTTTGAAAATCACAGTATTTTATGTATATGCATTTGTATGCTATCTTTATTAGGCATTTTATTAGATTATGTGAGTAACTTTCCGCATTTAATTTTCTTAAAGCCAGCTATACCTGTCTGGTTGCAGATAATACGTATTTTACAAGTATTCATGAGCAACAGAAGGTTTGACATCAATATGTGTATTTTACTTACATATCAGCCGCAAGTTGGTTTTGAGGCTCTATTTTGGCAATTTCACTGTTTCTATTTCCATGGCTTTCAAATCATGTGATGTGGCTACGTAATTGTATTTGCACTTTAAATAACCTTTATGGATTGGCTCCGACATGTCATGTGAACAAGGCTTTGACGAGCTGAAACGCGTCATGGCGAAGAAGGAGTAAACAAACAAATTGAGCACTTACTTTGGGTCTGTGTCCTGTTTTATTCGGCGGAGTATTGTCACCGAATTGGAATTGAAGTAATATATATAAGGTACTATACCCAACAACAATATGAATAATCTTGAGGTTATACAGATGTATAGTCATCAATGCTGCGCGAAACTTTTAGCGTTGAATGAACAATGTCGATAACAGTTATTTTTATATGAACAAGTTGCCTGAAAATATCCTCTTGTAAATATGTAAATACTGCATTTTGTGAGATAAACTACGATTCCCATAATGCCACATTAAGGCAGATATGGGATAAATAGTAGAAAGCGAAGAGGGCTCACTGACCGTGAACAAAGCCAGGAAGGCTGAAACGCGTTGGTCTGAGTGCTACTTTCAAAATAAATAAGCAATAATCAGAAGTCCTGAGTGCCGCGTCATTTAGTGAAAATATATATATATATATATATAGATATAGATATAGATATATATATATAATCAAGGCGTATATACAGCAGCTAATAAAACCAGCGCAAATACCATAAGGAGTGGTGTGGTGTCTTCGCCGGCGTAGATTCCCAGGTTCTGGTGTGAAGGACATCAAACCTGGGCTTCTATTGGAATCCTATGGGGCATATTATCAAGCCACTGATCGCCGCTTTAGCGGCAGTTTCCTGCCACTAAAGCGGCGATAATGTTATCGCCCATTCTTGATAATATGGCCCTATATCTCTTGCCCTAAAGTAACTATAAATTGCACCTTCGCCATGCATAGTGTTATCATCAATCATTTCAGATGTTGAAGTGATGTTATCGATGATGTCATAGAGCATGTCATGAGTAATGTAAACTGTGAGGTCATAAGCAGTCTACAATGGCATAGAAAAACTTTTGTACTCCCACCAGGCGCAGGGGCGGCTCTAGGCTCATGGTGGCCCTGTGCAGGGAGCGCAGGTAGGGGGCCCAGGAAGAGGGGGTCCGGGCAGGGCGGAGCTCTGGAAGGTGTTTTAATAAAACGTCCAGAAAAGGCGTTAGATGACCAGTAACATGGTAACAGAAAAATGACGTTTACTTTTTGAGTGCTCATAACTTGGATACTTTGTTTTAGAATCTGGGTCTCTGGAGGGACCCCTTTCAACAAGAAAAACATGTTGCACGTACGTAAGAGAGTTCGGCCACAAAGTAGGATCCCTCCAATCACATAAATCATATTCAGAACACGGTTCTGTAACATGGTCTTGCTCTTTGGCTTCCTTTTCAATACCAGCATCATCCGTCTGTAAACTCTGAACCTCCTTCAGAATGCCAGATGTTGATGGACCGATGAATGATGTTTCTGTTTCTCTGTCTGAGGGTCTTTTGTAATAATCCTCATCCTGAGTTGGTAATTGCTGCATGTTTGTATCAATTTCAGAGTCACCTTGTTCATTTTCATTGGTCTGCTCATGAGTATCATTCTGCTCATGGATATCATCATTTTTTTGTTCTTTATGGTCGTCAGCGCCTGTTTTACCTAGTGCATCAGCAGTACTCTGGCCAGAGGATTCTCCATCTTTAGGTTTCCCTTGGGTGATAAAGTTCAGGATTGCTCCTTCCTGTGAAACTACGAAAGCCTGCTGAGCCACCTTTCTCTTTCGTTTCGAATAACCAGATTTGTGTACTCGAATTCTCTTCATTTTGCTTGCAATGCAGCGGGCGAGGCTAGCAGTGGGTAGGGAAAAAAAGAAGACAATCAGCAGTGGCGGCTGCTGAAAGATTTTGATGTGTCATTTTTATTTTCTTGCAAAAACAACAGTTGATGGACAGAATGCAGAACAATGTCATACATTCACCCCAGTACAGAGATCTGGGCCTAAATCCATCGTTTTTTTGCTCACCACACCACCCCAGTTCAGACATGGCCATATGCAAATCAGCCTTGACCCTGTGCCTCATGGGAACAGTCCAGCCCGAACTGCCAAGCCATGTCTTCCCTGGACTACACAATGAAGGACCGGCATACCTTAATGAACGAGTGAATTTCCACCAACCTACCAGGAAAATATGTTCCAGAACCATCTCCCTAGCAGCCACCCAATGCAGCCGCTGATAAAACAGTGGAGGCCGCTACTTCTCCCACCTGGCAGTGAAGACCTGAAAACCCTCCCCCTGCACCTCAGAGCCTCACCATCGCTCCAGCAGTTCAGGAAGGACCACAAGACCTCGCTGTTCAACCAACAAGCAGCATGATCCAGCAGCATGAATCCCACACCGCCTCGAGACCCTTATGTGTGAAGCAGCTGAGCTTTACAAACCCTGCCTGATTGATAGTAATTACCCTTCCCACTACATGTATGACACATTATGAGGACTAGCCACATATGGAAGGTTTATTTGAAGAGTGTTATAAAACTATAGGGTAGATCATGTGACTTGGCATACAAGGTCTGTTTTCTCAGTCCACTGAGAACAGTAGAGCCTGGAGAATAGTTCATGATCTATTTGGGAAGTGACCTTAGCAGGAAGAGAGTAAGCTACCTTGAAATCATGGCACACAGAGACCTGTCTCAGTACGTCACTAACTGATCCTGAAGACAGCCTACAGGTAACCAAAGACTCGTCCACTTTACCACATTGTCAAAAGACAAAATACAATATATTTAATTAAGGTTTCTTGTATAGTGCCATATTCCAGCAACCAGTTCTGCTCGCTTTACAGAGCACCTATTAAACAAGGATTAATTACAGTGAGTCCTAAGGCTATGAAAAGGCACTAGAGGTTCACTGAAGCAAAATTAATGTGCAAGGAACATCCAGTCAGGAGACAACTTTCAAACAGAAGTACGAATCACTAGCACAGCGTACCAACGACCCCATGAGCCGTGGCATAAGCAAGGAAAATGGCCCCTTTGGCTGCTGCTCAGGAAGTAAAATATAGCAATTATCAGGGTTCAATGGGCCCCTGAGGGTTTTGGGTCTCAGTACCACTGTACTTGCTGAACCAATGGTAACTATGCCCCTAGTATGGACAGAGAAGGCTGCTTCACCAATTGCAAACTGAGGACTAGTTAAACTAGTTTTCTCTGCTAGTCACATGACAAGCACTGGAATGTAATTAAAGAAATGATCAAGAAGCCAGTCTCCTACCAAGGTCTCTGCAAAAGGGCATTAGATTGAGTTAACATGGGTAGGCACTGCCATCCTATTCCAGGCGTCCATCCATAGGTGCTTGCATTTCATGTCTGCCTCAACACCATATAAACAGACATAACCAAATGCCAAGTACATTCGAACACTCGATGTTTTAAAAGATTTGTGCAGGCAGATCCACTCATTAGATCACAAGTATCAGCTTCATACTCTGTTTTCATGATTGTTGATAAGTAATTGTAATCATTTTAATGAATCCTTAACATTACGTCTAACACCTCGTACCCTGCTCTCCTCTTCCCCCCAATACGACCGTGCCTCCCAAGTTACACCTCCAAAAGTCACCATGCCTCCCCTCAGCCACAAGTAAACACCGCCCCTGCACTCCTGACTCACATTTCCCTCAACATACAGCGCCGATCTGTACCACTC
Organism: Triturus cristatus; assembly: GCF_964204655.1. Taxonomy (NCBI): domain Eukaryota; kingdom Metazoa; phylum Chordata; class Amphibia; order Caudata; family Salamandridae; genus Triturus; species Triturus cristatus. Next base: position 1,162,644,709 of record NC_140584.1, read on the forward strand.
CCTACCCCTGGCGCACGGTGACCACCTCTCCGACCCGCGCCCTCTCAGAGATGAATCGTGAGAGAGAGGCTCTCTCTCACGATTCATCATGCCTCCCCTTCCCATGACCACCAGAATACCTCCAGCTCGCCACCTCACATGGCTTACCTCCACCCAGACCCAAAGCACACACCATCTACAATAACATCCTCACCCAACCTTCCTCACGCCCCCGGCTCCTCACCCCCACGGGCTGGGATACATTCCTATGCCTGATCTGCCCTCCTCCCCAGGGCTCCCCACACCCTCGTCCAATGGCTCACCTTCCCTCGGGTTCACTCTGCAGTGGCACACGCTGACCTCCTCACTCCCCCTCCCCATGCCCTGACCCTCGGGCTGCTCACCTCGCAGCTGGCACCAAAGGTTGCACACTGGCATGCTATCCTCTGCAAGGCGGCCTTTCTTGCCCAGGGTCTCTAGGCGCGCAGGTGCATGGCCTCGGCCGGTCTCGGTGCTGCTCGCTGCACGCCGGGCACAGGTGCTGCCACCCCTCCTGCCGCCAGTGATGCATGGTGCTTCTGTAACCCCTTCGCTGCAGGACTCGCGGGCACTGCGCATGCGCGCGCATGCGAGCTTCCGGAGGTGCCAGTTCTGGACTATTAAAACAAGCTCGATTCTCCTGGAAAAAAGTTCTAAACAAGCACAAGACCTACCAGAAGAGCCCGAAACAAGGCCGACCCCACACAAAGACGAGACTGCGTTAGAAAGGAAAAGAGTATAAGAACAACTATTCAGCGTGCATCACATTAGATTTAGCACGCCTCAGTCGTTCATGCGCCAAATCCCTGCCAGGGGCCGCCACGAATATGTATTGTATCCGATTCCTCGTGGTGGCCCCTGGGGTTTGGTGGCCCTGTGCAGGTGCACAGCTTGCACATGCCTAAGGCCGCCCCTGCCAGGCGGGAGCAGCTTTCTGTTCCCGCCAGGTTGGAGCACATTAGACTCCCTGCCTGCGCTCTCATGTGTAGGGAAATCATGGAGTCCCAGGAGTTGGAGTCACTGGGACACCGTTTAAGAGCGAGGCCCAGGGGGACGGGGGTCATAGGGCCTGAAGGAGGGCCACTCACCCCCTACCCTTAATTTTATATAAGGCCCTGTTGGATTGGCTCTCCAGAGCCTCAATGAGGAAGCCGGGCGGGTGCCCTAATAATGCCATGATAGGCTCAGGGAGGAGGCCGCGTGGCCCCATTCCCCTTTCAATAAACATACGAGTCTAGGAGATGGGGCCCCTAGGGCCTAATGAAGCTTTGAGAGGGGTGCAACGTGTCCCCCACTTCTATTAAATAAGGTGCAGCCCCGGACGTTGTGGTCCCTGAGCCAAAAAAGGCTTGGGGAAGGGGAGCCATGCAGCCCCCTCCCATTTAATGTACATTTCGGCCCTATGGGATGGGATACCTGGGGCATATTATGGCTCTGGGAGGGGGGCCGCGTGCCTCCCTTAATCAGTAAATTGGGCCATGGGGTTGGACTCCCTAGGCTGAAAATGGCTTGGGGAGGGGGGCTGCATGCCTGTCTCCCCTTATTAAATTATTTGGATCCCGAGAGATAGGGTCCCCAAGACCTAAAACAGCTCAGGGAGGAGGCTTTGCACCTACACCCCTTATATATGCCCTGAATCCAGGGGTATGGGGTCCCTGGGGCTCTAAATGGTCCGGAAAGGGACCCTACTGATGCCCCTCTCCCCATATATATTTTATATATATATTTTAATTAAATGTCGACCACCATTATTTATTTTTTTAAAGATACATCCCTGGGCAATGGATCCCGGGCCTACGAAGGCTCCGGGAGGGAGGCTCATCGCCCCCTTCCTTTATTATTTACTCGTTGCTGGGAGATGGGGTCCCTGTGGTCTAATAAGGCTCAGGTAGGCAGGCCACACACTCCTCCCCTTTTTTTATTAAATTAGATACCAGGGATGGGGTCCTCGAGACCCAAGAAGGCACAAGTAGGTGGCTACATGCCCTCAACCCATTTTTTATTTGATTTGGCCCTTTGGATGGTGTCCCCGGGGCTTGATAAGGCTTGAGGAAGTGGGCCGTGCAGCCTCCCTCCACCTTTAAACAAAAAAAGTCCCCTGTGATGGGGTCCCTGGAACTCATAAAGGCGCATAGCCCCCTCGCCATTTTTATTGCATTTGACCCTGAAAATATGGCCTATTAATGCTCGGTGGTAGGCTGCACTCCCTTGTTTAATTTTATTTTGCGCCGGGGGATTGGTTCACTGAGGTCTTTCAAGGCTTGGGAAGGGGAGGCTAAATGGCCCCTCTCGTTTTAATTGGAACTTGCCGCAGGGATTGGGTCCCTGGGGCAAATTAAGGATCAAATGGAGGCTGCACGCCGCCCTGCCCCTCAATACATGTATTTTGGGCCCAGGGGATGGAGCCTCTGCAGCTCATGGCCAAAGGCTGTGCACAGCATGGGTTTGACTGCCTGCGGGAAGTTGGAAGCAGGGCATGGCTACAAAACAGGCACTGTGGCTAATCCCATGCCCATACCTGTAGGAGGGGGTTCCGCGGGTATGGGCCACGGGGCGCGCCCTGTGGTCTACCATAACCCCACACTACCACTTTACTTTAGAACACTTTAAGCACTTTACTTTTGTAAACCCCTAGAAACTGACCGAAAAAAAACAAAGGTTATAGTAACTTTATAGTTAGGTGAATATGTCAGTGACAACATTAACGTTTTGAACTCATAAAACCATAGTAATTCCCCAGTAATAGTTAGCAGCACTAACTATAACTTGCGTCCCCACCAAGCACTGCTTTATGAACTCACATATTACAATACTTATGGCATGTTCTATGACATCATTTATGACATCACTGATGACACCTCAAATGACATCATTGATGACACCACTGATAACATCACTTATGACATCATGCAAGCAGCCTTTGGGCACATTACTCCATACATGTATGGCATTAGAAGCCTGAAATTAAGTACGAATAGCTCCAAATAATATAAAACATCATTAATGTCATCATAGATGCAACTCCTTTAGGTGTAGCAAGGGTGTGTTATATGCAACACTGACCCTTTACCATACACTTCCCAGGTAGCCTAATTCACATTAGCAATCAACCACAGATGTACAGGAAACCCTCATTGCACATGTTGTTCAATATGTATATAAGTGTTCAGCGAAAGTTAGGTTCCTCAAGATTCTCAACGTCTGTTCCAAAATTAATGCCCTACTACAGAGAACTTTTATTTGTATCAAACCCCTCACAGACACTAAACCTACATTAAGAAATGATGTTGATATGAGTAGACAAGTGGGTACTGTAAACAGTGTTCACACTATGGAGAGAGTTTACTCTGTACCACACTGTTTGCAGACAGTGAAACTCTCATGAGAAATGTACCACAGAGTCTCACAAAGTATCTACCGAGACAGTCTAAACTCTATGCAACACTTGTAAAAAAGACGCTATTCCTCAGCCCTGTGGCAGATTTAAGAACAACTTGAACACAGAAGGACTGAATAAAACAACACTTGCCCAAGTCACAGAAGGAACAAAGGAGCTGATTACAAGACCGTCTGTGGCGTTCCTACCAACAGACAGCCCTTCGGTCCGACCTTCTCATTATGTTGCAGGCGGTCAGACCAAAACCATTGGTGGTGAAGACCGCTGCCTCTGATAGTATCTAAGATCCAGTCGTGGCGGTGGTGGGCATCGTATCCCTTGAATTGTGGCGGAGCCAAGGCAGGCACCGCCTTCATGATTACGGTGTCCCTTTCCGACAGCCTTTTCATGGTGGTCCCACCGTCATGAAAAGGCTGACAGAAAAGGACTTTGGGGGCCCCAAACAGGGCCCCATCCCATGTGGGCCAGTACAAAGTGATCCTGGGGGCCCAAAAAGGTGCCTCCACGCACATCAATGCACCGTATGCCATGCACGACATGGTGTGCACATAGGGCTCTTTCACACTGCAGCCCTTTTTCTGAGCCACAGCACAAGCCGCCATGTTAAAGAGCACTTTCAGACCTCCAGCGCGGCAGTCACGTCATAATTCAGTAGTCTGACCACCGACTGCCTGAAGGGCGGTCTCCTGATTGCCATGATAGTGGTCAGCGGGCCGACCGCGTGGCATCTTAATGATGCCCAAAGTATCAAGTTCTGATCCTAGCAGGTCAAAACAGGTGTATTGCCCTTAACTGATGTGGTTTATTGGATGCCTTGGTGGGCACACCCTGAGTGGACTGATTTAGGACACAGCATAATGTGTCACATGGCTGCACGGCAACCAATGACATTGGAAAACATGGGAACAATTATCATTAATATTATTGTTGCCCTATAAACACCAGAATAAATGAAACTAAAATCCAACAAAATATTTGTTCTATAAACAGGTACTATATAACACCTGTCATTTCGATTTTTCCTGATAATAATTGATGATACGTGGGGCCCCTGGAATCATACAATTCATTCAGTGGCAACTGTATTTTCCACACAAAACCGTATTTGCTGCATTTACCCCATCATCCATCCTCTGGTGCATAATTCGCAAATGTTGACACAAATACCTGCTGCAGCTGCAACAGATCCAACCTTTCTACCCGACAACAAGTGCAGCTGCACAGTGGAGGACCCCCGAAGGGCCACTGGTCACCGTTCACTTGCTTATTGTTGCATTTGTATGGTAACGTGGAAGTGATGAGGTCAAGCATTTGCCCAGATGGTGCTAATATGTGTATAAATGACAAAATATGTAAGCAAAGCTAACACAAAATATGTCACATTACGCCGCATAATGTGGTTCTTCTTGGCGCATAATTTCGTCACCTTGCCACTTCATTGTGTCCTCCCTCTTGCAGAATCGCAGCGGCTCTGATGGGCGCATGAACACAGGTGAGTGCATGCATGGAAAGCCTATTTCTCACTTCTTGACAAACACGCCTATGAATGGATGGAGGATGTGATTTCTTGACGTCTGACAATGATTAAACAGAAACATTTGTTAATTAGTATTTATGGCCACTGTGTCAATATTTTGGCGACTGCTTTGTCAATACTTGAAAAGGGCCCTGATAGGAATCTTGGATACAGAGCTGCTCACAGTTCACATCACTTCAGCACTTCCTTGCCATAAAAGACACACCTGGCCCTGACCTTGGCATCACCTTCCCGTCTGAACCCACCCTTGGGCCTGGCAAGTCTCAGCCTTTGCGCCTTGTGTATGCCCAGCAGGCAGGATGGACAATCATTCCTACGCCTTCTTGTAAGCTTCGCTTGCTGTCTTGTGCGGAGGACTTGTCAGGGCAGAGGGTTCTCGACATATTGAGCTCCAGATGTTCTAAGATTCTGCATCTGATTGTATCGCTTTTTTTGTGCAGCTCGATGCAAAATCCATTTTGGGCTTTTACAAAGCCACGCGAATGGTGATCTGCATTGTAGTGCGCGGCTTTGTAAAGAAAGTAATGCAGCCCAGCATCCTCCCTTGCTGGGCTGAAGTGAGTGAAATCTTAGTAAAATCTTGGTAAATCCCGGCCTGAATTTGTACCCAGGTGACTGGACCCATAAATTCTCATGGCAGTTTGCACGAGGCCTGAAAATGAACATCACAGAGCCCATAGAAAACATGCACATAAAATGCCCCCACCTGATCTTTTCAGGACAGCCCTTCCCCGCAAAAGTGAACGGGTAGAGCATCTTTCCAGCTGAAACTCCAAGCTTGTAACCCTCGGTAGAAAAAAGGGGGGATGCAACCACTTTACATGTTCCTGGCTACGATTCTTTGCAGACAAAAACTAGCATTGACAAAGCCAATAGCTTTGATGTCTCTAGTCAGATGTTGTAGAGAAGCCATTAAGGCTCACTAAATAATTTGCTGCAGTAATCTCCTGGGAGCTATGCCAATGCTTGTTTTATGCAAAGCATACTGTTATGTTATTAGAATTTGTAGGGCCTACCTAGACGAGTATCTCAGACCTGTGCGAGGGGGACTGTCAGACCACCATAGGGGGATGGGCAACTAGAAAGCCAAGTTGTCAGCTGTTTCTTACAGCAAGGGTTAGAGCTAGGAGGATGGATTGCAGGGGGTGATGGTTCCAGCAGTAGGAAGCAAAGGGGAGTGCGGGAATGTGGCTAGACAGGTAGCTGAAGACGTTACGGAGATTGTGCAAAGAGACTATTGCTGAAAACACGTGTGCCGCTAACATGCAGATCCTTGTGAGCATGACTGAATAGTCTGAAAAAAGCCTTTTTCTAGATGGGCAGCCAGTGGGGAGCTTTAAGATGTGGTATCAGGGATGTGTCATCTGGGAGATTGGCAACAAGGTGAGTGGCCGAGTCCTGGGAGATCTGACGTCTGCTACGGAGGTAGATGTAGCCATGGAAGGATACCTACCTAGAACGAGTTTCCAGATTCCAGGTGGCTGCTTATAGGGGCTTGAATGATGGACTTGCAAGACTTTGCACAAATCCTCTGAAAACATTTCTTGATCATCTTAAGGATGCCAAAAGAGCCGGCAGACACTGATATGATCTGGTTAGCCACTGTGAGATTACTGTCCAGAATGATCCCATGGTTTCGCTGAGGAAGTGGAGCAAGGGTGGAAGGAGGCCACGTTCTGGTGCCCACCACCGGTTGTCCGAAAAGGAAGTGGAGTTGCAAAGAGCATGACTTCAGCCTTGCCGCTCTTCTGACATTGTCAAAGTGCGTGCATATTTCTTATATACATGGTTTTAAACCAAGTCAAACGCCTCCCTTCAAATCACAGTTCCTCTTGAGCACTTGTGAAGTGATGGCAAGCCTCTTGTTTACTCCATTGCATGTATGCAATGTATTCAGTATTTTATAATATGTAGGCTGGGCGAATAATCCCAATCCTCCGATGGAGTTCGCAGTTGTTCCTACTCCGCATTCCCCTTGCAACGTGGAGATCTGTCAAAACTCCGCCACCATTACGTCGCAGAGTTTTTTTTATTACAAGCCAGAATTTGCACCCCTAGCGCAATTCATGAGCTAAAGGACGCCTCCCTGTGAGATTTTTCAACGTGGGCAGTTGCAACAGGTCACGACCATTCACATTGAGAAAGCTGCTGCTCGAGTAGAAAATCTACTCCAGCAGCAGAAAGAAGCTGCGCCCTCCGGCGCACCGTGTGGTGCCGTTTCTGCTTATTTTATTGCAAACAAGCTCCCAGTAGTAAAAATCAGCGCAAGCAGAGCAACTTGCTGAAATCTGCCTGCTGGTGGATCTCCATGGAATCTCACAGAATTGTTGTGTAACTCCAGTTAAACTCTGGTAGCTGGCCCACACCTACTAATATGTATTCAATATGTATCCCTCGCATTGGCATGTAGGTGTTAGGCTTCTGATAACTCCTACACAGGATAAGACTCCAAGCCGGAACCCAGATCTGGTTCAACAAATAGCTTACAGATCCCGGATCCGACTGGATCACCCTCATTTCCTGTAGTGCATTTAAGAAAAAAAATCTGGTCGAGAGATCCTCTGCAGTTAAATAATTGGGAGTGATTTGTCAGGATCCCTTTTGGGCGTCACTGACAAAATGGTATCTTCACAGAACAGCCGGCAGGAGGAAGGAATGAGAGAGCTCATGGGTCCTCCATGAATCTCTACATCTACCGTACAAAATGTAGGTATCTATCTAGACTCAAATCAATATTGATTGATTGATTGATTGATTGATTGATTGATTGATTGATTGACTCATATCTCATTCTCTCTCTCAAGCACTAGCTTTCAAGACATTCCAGCTCTGGCAAATTAAGCCACTGAGAAAAATCCTATTATATAGAGCCCCTGAGTTCCAGGACTCAGTAGTAATCATTTTGATTAAGTCTTGGCTGGACTACAGAAAAGCTGCCTAACTTGGTTTCCTGGAGTAGCTGATCAGATTTCTCCAGCCGGTCCAAATTGCCTTTTAATTGGACCCAGTCAAAGAGACCACATCACCACTATTCTCAGAAGTTTTAACTGGTTTCCGGCTCCGTTGAGTGCTGGGGTCATCCAAAGAGCCAGGTCTTGAGGTCCTTCCTGAACTTGGGCAATGTGGGAGATTGCCAGAGGAGATGGGGAGGTAGTTCCAGGCTTTGGCTGCAAGGTAAGAGAAGGACTTTCCTCTCATTCTGGTCTTGTAGATACATGGGACAGTGGCCAGAGACAGCTTGGCTGATCGGAGGTGTCTTTTGGGTGCATGGAAGGAGAGGGGGTTGCTCAGGTATGTGGGTCCTGTGCTGTGAAGAGCCTTGTATGTGTGGGAGAGGAGTTTAGAGGCTATTCTTCTTTTGACTGGGAGCCAGTGGAGATCAGGGAGGAGTTGGGTCATTGTGAGAAAGTGCCATCTTTCTTGCATGGTATGCCCCCACTTTTTGCTGAATTGCCGATGTACTTTGACTGATTGTGCCCTGGGCTCCTGCCAATCAGGTGCCCAGGGCCTGTGTTCCTTCCCTAAAACTGCATTGAAACCTAAACCCAATTGGCATCTCTGACCACATGTCAGCCCCTGGTAAATGGTACCATAGGTACCCAGGGCACTGTGACCAGAGAAGGCCCCTAAGGGCTGCAGCACTTATTGTGCCACCCTTAGAGGCCCTGTACCCTGACTCACACACACTGCCTTTGCAGGCTGAGTGTCTTGGTGCAGAACAAAACAGAGAGTAGACATGGCACACATCCCTGTGTGCCATGCCCACAAACACACTGCCCTGGCATACCTCAGTCATCCCTCTATCTGGGTGCACTATGCCTGTGGTGGGGGTACAGGTGCATGAGCCCTGTACCCCTAAAGTACCCAGGTCTATTCCGGGGTACTATAAGTGCAGTGCTGCCATTAAGAGTATATGGTGCTGGGAGGTCATCGTCACGAACTCCACAGCACCATGATGGCTACACTGAAGACTGAGAAGTTTGGTACCAAACTTCTCAGCACATTAAACCCACACTGATGCCAGTGTGGGATTTAATGTAAACTGCACGACAGAGGGCATCTTAGAGATGCCCCCTGAAACTAACAAACAACCAGTGTCCTGACTGAGAGGCTGCCTAGGCTGCCACCCAGCAGACATGTTGCTGGACCCCTGGGTAGAGAGCCATCCGCTCTCGTGGGTCTGCAACAATGCACATCCTGGCTGAGGTGCTAGGTCTCCTCCCCCAGGATAGGCAGGGGAATCTTCAAAGGCATGCCGCCTGTGCGAGCTTCTCCAGGCCACTGCTGTACTCAGAAACTGACCCCCACCGGTTCTGACCCCCACTCTGACGGGAAGATCGGCGGGAAAACCCAAGTGAGGAAAGGGGGTGTGCCAGCCTTTGCCAACCTCACCCCTCAGGTGGGGGAGGCGAGGAGAAGCACAACCCCGGGCTCTCGCCATCTTGAGGATGGGGAGCCCTACCCAGGAGTCTAGTCCTGCTAGACTCCTGCCTCCCTCCCACTGGAGAGTGGCAGGCTAGGGGCTGTACCCACCCCAGGGAAGGGCCCCATTGTTCCCTGACCTCTACCTACCTGTAACGCCCCTAAATTTACTATTTAGGGGCACCCTGAATCTTGCTTCCTCAGATCCAGACTTTTAAAAAAGAAGAAGAACAAGAAGAAAGAAGACCTGCAGTGCAGCTGCTAAAAAGAGGACAACACCAACTGACTTGGCCCCAGCCCTACAGGCCTGTCGACCCTCGAAACTGCTCCTGCTAAACCCCGGCATCTCCAGTGGTCAGCAACCTCGAAAACCCCGGAGGACCTGACTGTCTTGCTCGTCTAAAAGACTGGGACTCCCACGAGCAGTGGTTCTGCTCAAAGCAAGCAACAACCCCTGGTGCCAGCCAGGAACCGCAAATCCAGCACACTCTGCACCCGCCAAGTCCGGCCTGTGCCTGAGTGAACAAAGACCATGAGGACGTCCCCCCGGCAACTGTGGCCAAGAATCCAGCACCCAAGGATCCTCTTCGACGCTCCTGACGACGCCTGCAGCCTCACAACCAGGGAGCCCTTCAACCGCGACCAGCAGAGGGTAAGATTTCCTGACGCGAAAAGACATCCCTGCACCCGGCACCCCGCGGCCCCCTGTGCCCAGCTCCTGGGTGCCCACCTAACCTACAGCTTCCCAACTCACCTCTCGAAGTGGTGGTCACATAAGAAGACTCTCCGTCCCCGAGCTTGAAGCCTTTGTTCATCTTGCAGCTTCTCCATTGAAATACATTGAGCGCCCGACGGCTCAAAAGCACCCTGCACCCAGCCGCCCGAGTGCCCCTGGAAGTGCAGCATCTATCCTACCTTACTTCCCCACTTGCCCTGTGTGAGTGACCAGGAGCCCAGCTCCCCCAGCCGTGTGGCCTGCCTGCTAGCAGCCACCAACCAAAGGCCCCCTGCCCGCCATAGGATAACATTGGGCCTAACTCTCTCTGTACCTGGCTGCCCCTGTGCCGCTGACGGTGTAACAACTATACCTACCTGACCCTGGGAGACCCCTAAGTCTATGTCCAGAACTTTAACTCTGCCAGTCGAGTACTTACCTGAAAGCCGATAACCTACATTTTCTCCATAGGGTAACATTGACTGATTTCACTTGGAAATTCTTCTAAGTGTCGAGTTTTGAAACTTTAAAATATTCATTAAAAATCAGCCGATCAACGAAAACGAAATTACTCACCTGTTATTTTGGTGCCCAGCACTGACCCTGAAAAGTAATTACAACTGTACTGACCGATAACTTGATTTTCCTCCATAGGATAACATTGCCTGGTGTTTGCCAGAAATTCTTCTGTGTCGATTTTTGGAACATATAAAAATCGCCTGTGTAACAAAAACGATTTCTTTCAACTGTTTACAGGAAATGCACAGGGTTGAATCCAGGATCCAACCCTGAGTAAGAAAATCATACGCAAAGTAATTGAAATTGAATTTACTTAAAAACTCCCATTGAGCTCAATGTTATAATTGTGTTGCCTATTGCAACAACTGTAACTATTGCATTTAAAAGTCTATTGCTAATTGAAAGTACTCAACTAGAGCATTTCATTCTGAGAAAGTATTTTGATACCTACTTGTGGTTATAAAATAAAACAACTATATATTTTTATATACAAGACAATTGTCCTAGAGTTCAGTTCTTGAAATGAAATGGAAAGACCATTTGTTAAGTGCGATAGCTACCCTCAGGCTTGCTAGCGCTACAGACAAAGTGCGTATAGATGAACGGTTGAGGCTATTCTGGTTTGTTAAAAAGCAGGGTTTTTAAGTGTTTGCGGATGGGAAGTAATTTGTTCTTGAGTGTGTGAGACCATTTGCTGACTGAGTGTGTACAACAAATGCTTTACACTGTCCTCTGATACTCCCTTACTGCTTGACCAAGCTACCACTTTAGAGAGTAAGGTTATATCTAACTTTAACCTCTGCCAAACCTCTGGGGACTGTGGACTCTGTACACCCTGTACCTATTTGGGGACAGTATATACAGAGCCACTTTCTCACAGTGATGTGACTTCGACTGCGACGAGAGATGTCGAAGATCAGTCTGCCTGCAGCGTTCTGGACAGTCTAGAGTGTGCAAATAATTTTCTTGTTGATTCCAGCATAGAGAGCGTTGGGGTAGTCCAGTCTGTTGCTGATGAGTGTGTGTGTGTATGTGATAGTTTTTCTGGATTCAGATAGAATCCATCTGAACGTCTATTGAAGCATGCACAAGGTGTTGAAGCAGGTTGAAGATACGGCGTTGATCTGGCAGTTCATTGTGAGGGATGAGTTTAGTATGATGCCGAGGTTTTGTGCATAGTCTGTCAGGGTGGGGGCATTTCCGAGGGCAGGGGACACAAGAAGTCATCCCATATGGAGGGGTGGGAACAACGATGAGGACTTCTGTTTTCTTGGAGTTGAGTTTCAGGCAGCTGTTCTTCATCCAAGTGGCAACGAGTTTCATCCCTTCTTCTAAGTTGTGTTTGGTGATGTTGGGTTCATTGGTGAGGGAGAGAATCAGCTGGGTGGCGTCGGTCTAGTAGATAATGTTGAGCCTGTGGTTCCTGACAATGGTTGCGAGGGAGACCATGTAGATTTTCAAGAAGGTGGGGCTGAGGGAGGAACCCTGGGGCACTCCAAAGTTGGTCTCTGTCGGTTCCAAGAGATAGGGAGGAAGTCTGATCCGCTGGATTCTGCCGGTGAGGAAGGAGCATATCCAGTCGAGGGCTTTGCCATGGATGCTGGCGTCGTGGAGTCTGGTGGCTAGGGCGTGGTGGGAGACGGTATCGAATGCAGCCGAGAGGTCCAGGAGGATTAAGTTTGCCCTGGTCGCGGTATGAGCGGATGTCGTCGGTGGAGGCGAGTAGGGTGGCCTTCGTGCTGTGGTTGCTGCGGAATCCAGATTGGGAGATGTCGAGGACATTGTTAGCTTCAATGACATTTGCTAGCTTAGTGTCGACTGCCTTTTCGATGACCTTTGCTGTGAATGGAAGCAGGGAAATGAGCCTGAAGTTCTTGAGGTCTGTCAGGTCTGTGGAGGGTTTCTTCAGGAGGGGGTTGACTTCAGCGTGTTTCCAGTCATCAGGGAAGGTGGCGTTCTTGAAGGAGCAGTTGATCATTGGTGCGATGGCAGAAGGGGCTCTGTGGAAGATGTGGTAGGGTCAGGGGTCTGAGGGTGCTCCGGACTGGATGCTTTTCATGGTCTTCAAAGTGTTCTATATCGACTGAGGCTTGTGGCTTAGTAGACTAATGCATCCACTACAGGGGCCTGTATCCGACCTCATGGTCACAGGTTCAATTCCCGGTGTGTCCACTCATCCTTTCTGAGGTTGATAAAATAAGTACCGTTGAGTTGGGTAACAATAAAGAACTGTTTTTCATTGCCAAGATGCCTCTTTGGGATGTAAATATGTGTTTTAGAAATACACATGTAATGTCGTGAGCAGGGTCTTTTTGAGCTGGGTCTCTTGGGTGGCGTTGCATGGAGGGGGAGCTGGAGCAGTGACGAGGTCGTAGTGGTCATAGATTATCTTAATCTTATGGTGGAATAAGGTGCTGAATCTGTTGCAGAGGTCTTTGGAGGGTTAGACATCCGTTGTTTCGCTGCAGGGTTTGGCAATTCCCTTGATAATGGAGACAAGCTCTTTAGTATTGTGAGCGTTGGTGAGGATTCTGTCTTGTGTATTCAATGAGATGGTGGTGTGTGGTGGTGGCTGTATTGTAGGTGGCGCTTGTTATCAGGGTTTCGTTGTTCCTCCATGTCTCTCTGAGTTGTCTGCTGAAGCGTCTGGATTCTTGGAGTGCAAGGTTGAACCAGCTTGCTTTCTTGATGTGCCTTCTGGTGGCTTCCTTGAGGGGGCGAGGGTGTCGGTGCAGTTCGTGATCCAGTGGTGGGTTGCATGCTGCGGTGTTGTTTGCATCTGGCATAGTCGGAGGTGGGGTGCTGATGAGGGCGGAGGTGAGCTGGTGTTCGGTGACTTTGTTTCAGCTTCTGCAGTGGGGGCAGAGGATGTGCATGTGTATGGTGGGTTTTTCTGAAGGAGAAGTGGATACAGGTGTGTTCTGTCCAGAGGAGTTCCGTGGAGGGCCTGTAGGAGATGCTATTTCCTTCAGTGAAGATGGGATCGAGTGTGTGTCCCGCTGTGTGCGTGGGGGCAGTGACTAGTTGTTTCAGTCCTATGTTAGCGAGGTTCTCTTGGAGGTAGGCGGTGTTTGAGCCATCGTGGTTGTCCAGGAGGGAGTTTAGGCCTCCGAGTAGGATTTAGTCTGTGGAGGCGAGGGTGTCGGGTGCGATGAGGTTGGTGATGGGTTCGGTAAAGTGGGGGCCGGGCAGCCTGCAGAAGAGGGTTCTGTGGAGAGTCCTTTTGGGGTTGGTCTGGATCTGGCAGTGGAGGTGCTACATGACGGCCGTTGTGTCGTCTTAGACGTTGATCATGCGCATAGTGATCTTTAGTGCCTTTGTAAATGACGGCAATGCTTCCTCCTGGACGGATGGGGTGGTCCTTGAGCAAGATCTTGTATCCATCGGTGGCGATGTCGGGTGCAGAGTTGGCGTTGGTCCAAATTTTCATGAGTAAGGTTGACATCGGGCGAGTAGGTGTTGAGGAGGTCCCATATTTCTATGGTGTGCTTGTGTAGGGAACGTACATTGAAGAGGATGCAGTTGAGTGGTTTGTGAGCGGTGATGACCGGTATGCTGGGAGATGCTGCTGGGGTACAGAGGTGGGTGAAGGTTAAGCAGCAGCTGGGAGCTGGGAAGGGCACACTGGAGAGGGGAGGGGCTGTGTAGGCAGCAGAGGGAAAAATGTGGAAGAAAATGAAGGAAAGGGGAAAAAAAGAGGGCACATAGGAAAGAGGCAAGAGAGGCAGAATAGCAGAAGAGCAAAATGCTCTCCCACGGGACCATCAGGGATGAGGCGCAGGAAGGAGGCTGTGGGTGGAGGAGAGCCTCGAACACCCTGCAACAGAGAGCTCAGGGCTCAGGGGGCAGCATTCAGTGGTGGAGCTGCGCGGGAGAAGAGCAGTCACCCTGACTAGGTCAGTGGTCTTCCTCCCTTGGCCTACTCAATATTGAATGCTAAAGAATGGAACAAAGTTCCTTTTGATCTCTGATCTCTGCCTTCTTTCAGAGTTTTACAAAAAAAAACAGTAAACATCACTCTTCAACCAGAAATTGGGATGTTTTCTCATTTTTCATGAGTGTCTGTTCAACCAATAAAGTTACTGTAATGGTTTAGTTGTTTGGTCTCAGTTATGTTGTTGTTCATTATAGCCTCAGAAAGCTCCAGTACACATGCACTATAAAAATACCAATAACATATCATAACAAAGAAAAGTGAGCGAGGCTTCGGAACCAGCCCCATGGAGATCTCGTGATAGATGGTGATACTAGATAGTCTCTCAAGCATCCTTCCTTTGAATGTACCTAGCACCTCCTCTGTGGCAGGTTCAGTTCCATGACACCCAGCTATAGACAGCAGTATGATTTTGAAGATGAAGGGACCTTTCTGAAGGTCGGTCAGCTCAGCTCTCTGCAACGAAAGCACCTTCTGGGGTGACTAGACTGGTGACTGGCAAGATCTCAGTGGCCAACGCTACTAACTGAATAGTCTTGCAGGTCTACAAAAGGATTCACTATTAGTGATGAGGTGAAAAATGTATATTTCATAGGTGTGTACAAATGTTCTTGTTTGAGGAATTCATGTATATTCTTGATTGCATATATTTATTCGTGAACAATATATACGTGTGAGCATGCGTAGTATACCTGTACATTCTTGTGGCTCCATAATAAACATAAATCATAGTTGTGATCTCTGTATTTCATCGTTTGCATGTTAGGAAAGAAGCCATATTTTGATCCATTTTCAAGGGGTTGTCACCAGTAATTATGACAATACTCACATGAGACTTTATGTGTAGTTGACACATATTTAAATAAAGGAATTCGAATATTGGCCATCCAACATATTGTGTTTACCAAGTTTCTAGGGGTGGGGGGAACCCGCAAAGTTTTCACTCCATGAAATTCAGCTGAGTTATCTAAAAACGACGAGATTCTGCAGAGATCCGCGAGTGGCCAATTTGGTTCGTCATGCTGCTTGCGCTGATTATTAGCATTGGCAGCTCGTCCTGCGTTATAAGATCGGTGCAAAAGGCACCACGCAGCGTGCTAGAGGGCGCTGCTTCTTTCGGGCGCTCGAGTAGATTGTCTATGCAAGCGGCAGGTTTGTCAACACGAGCGGCAGCTTTCTCAAAGGGACCTGCCACACACGCCTGCGTTGAGAAATCTCACCGGGAGGCAGTCTAGCGCTCAATTTTCTAGCTTGGCAATTTAACATTGGCGGGCTACACATGAGAAAAAACTCCGCTACGCGGCAGTTGGCGGAGTTTTTCAGAATCTCTGAGCTACAAGTGCAGCTCGGAGGGGGCAAAACACCACAAACTCCCTGGAGGAGCAGAATTGCCCACCCCAAGAAATGTCCTAATAGGATTTTAGGCCAGAGTAACCAGATTTACTACTATTGAATTTCCAAACACAAGTGTGATGGAATCTACAGCAGTGAATCCCACACTGTGAGGGCTGTGAGTGTTATGTGGCGTGGCTTGCCTTGTGAGGTTTCGAACAAGGCACCCATAAGGTAGAGGAGGGTGAAAGAAGATTGTCAGAGACAGAGATGCACTCCCTTCTGGATTCTAACTCTGCCATTGCTCCACTCTTCGATGTGTCCCCCCAGTTGCTAAACTGAGTGCTTGTAAGGGATTATTTGTGGAAAATATAGTGATGCACAAAACTCCATAAATACATGCATAATTATTATTATATGTGTTATCTTCAAACTTGAAGTCTAATAATATGTCACTATCAGCCATTTGTTGAGCCACCTCCTGTGGTGGCTTCTGAGCCTAGTTGAAGTTTTTAACTCAAGGAGGGACCCTAGTCGCTTGTTATCAGACAGTTACATGGACAGCATCAAACAGCAACACGGTGGACTTCTAGTATGAGTCTGTGGAGAAAGTGTAAAATAATTCATAGACTGGCTCCAAGCTGTAGACCCTTGTATTGTCTGAATACTGTGTTGGTCATTCTTTAGATCACCACAGCTGATTTTGTCTAAACTGTTCCAAACCTCTATAGGGCCAGCTCTAGGGTGGTGCGGCGGGTGCCACCGCACTGTGCATTGACTTTCGGAGGGGTGGGGGTCATGTGGCACCATATTAGCAAGTGTATTGGGGTTTTAAAACCACTACTGCTGCTTTCCTTATCTCATGCAATTTCCAGGCTACAATAACAAGCATTTGCAATGCAATAGATCTCGCAGTTACGCGAGTTTAAGCTATTGGCATTGCAATTTATGTTTTTAAAACGAACAAAAAAATAAAAAGCTTTGTTATTTGCAATGTCAATAGCTCAAACGTGTAAATGGGAGACCTGTTGCATTGCAAATGCTTGTTAAATGTGGTGGAACTGCAGGGATTCTGATAGGGAAGCCTCAACTGACTTTGCTGTTGGAAGTTTTTGACCAGAGAGCTCATCCACCAAACTGTCTAGTCGTGGTGACGATCACGCGACACTAACCAAGGTCAGCCAATCACACCCTTATCATGAAGTTTTGTTGTATTTATATCATGTTTACCCCAAAACTCCTTAGAGATATCTTTTGTAATTGCAGTTATGACATAAGGGCAGGACTTATGGGACAAATGTAGTCCTGTTGCCATCAGTCCCATATTAATATTTGGGTACTGGGGTGACTTGGATTGAACTACTGAACATCAACACCAACAATATCGTGACATACTCATATCGAGGACAGAAAATCGAGGGACAATATATCAAAAGGTAAATGCATATAGGGAAGTATAAATCTACTATTCATAACTCCATGTCTATGTACCTCTAAAATATATGTACCACGTAGGTATATATTTACGTGGAGTTAGGCATAGAAAGACTAGACGTTTTTTACCTCTTGATATGTTATTTTCAATATTATGTCCTCGATATGCTGTCTCATCGATACTGCTGAATCAATTTTCGAGGGCACACATTTACAATGAAATGATTGATACTTTTGGTATATTCTTTTTGTACCCTTCTGATACTTTCGTTTTGTATATTTTATTTTTTATTAATTTCTTTTACTGCAGGAGTAACACTTCTGTGCAGGTGCACATCTTATACCATTTTTTCTGTAATTAGAGAACTTCTGAAAAAATAAGATACAGATGTGGCTGTCACTGTAAGCTATGAATCATATCACAAAGTTGTTCATAAAGCAATGCATATAATCTTGAATCTATCAAATGGTCGTTTATCCTTCAGGCAGAATTCTTCACTGAGCGTGAGTAAATTGTTATTATGTTTTTGAGGGACAGGGTGTGCTCATCAAACTTTTGGCTTGCTGCCTTCTGCCTTGCATGGCCAGGCAGCCAGTATGCTTCATCAGTCTTCTCTTTATTTTAATTATTTTTTTAAATTATTTTTAAAGGTTCCAAATACTGTGGAGAAATAATCATTTGTTATAGTGTCATGGTAAGAATAAAACTTTTTTTCTAAATGTGACACCTTGCCTCCACTCTTTGACGGTATCCAATCCCATGCGTCAGCCATTTAAAACACAGTTAGTGGAATGGGTGAAGAGGCCCCCCTCCCCTTACCTTGCAGGGGGGTGTCTGGGTTTGTTTTACGCCACTGGTTGTGGGTAGTGCTAGCCCTACTAATAATGGCCTTAATGCGTTGTCACTCAGCTGGCTACCAAGAGACACTTCCCCATAAATCGGGTGATATTCTGACTGGCCGAATGTCCTAAATAGTTAGCGGGTCTGGGTCAAAGTCACTCGCACTGGACATGCAAATTCTATGTGTGAAAGGACAGTAGGGCAGGGGCGGAATTCCCTGGTAGATCCATACAGATGAAAGGCTAAGGCTGGGACAGAAGTAGACACTTTTTATTTTTGGAACAGTTTGATAAATTTGGTGAAGAGTCAGTCGCGGTGTGACAGCATGTCATGCTTGTCGGCTGTTGGTGGCACTCGGGAAAAGTCCGCCACATGTATGTTCTGCCACATCGCGGCTACCGAAAGATAGGCAGTGGTCCTAGTGTCTTTTCAGAAACTGAGATGTATTTTTTTATTAGGTCTCGCCTAGCTATCGCGTAAGCGATCGCAATGCGAGACTATAGTAAGGGGCTCCCAAAAGTGCTCCCAAAAGCGGATTGCATGGCGAGCACGCGCACAATCACGTGCATCGTGCCGCCATGCAATCCGTTTGGCATCGTACTTCAAAGGGTCCGCTCACCCGCCAAGAACGCGCGCCACGCTCCGCCGGGCTTGTCTTGTTCGTCTTTTTAAACATTCACGTTATCATGTGCTTACAAAAGCCTACATGTTCGAAATAGGTTTCTTTATTTTCAGAGAGAAGGGCTTTATGATGTACGTCTTTCACATTATTTAAACCAACAGAGCGCGGTCTTTTTACATTTTTGTTTGTTTTTAGGTTACCATGAGCACATAACTGCGCTGCACGCTAAGCTTTATATTAATAGCAGCGCACATACTTTTTGTAGTACAAGTTAGTACTTTGCTTTGTTTACTTAGCTATTATTCCAGCGGACATAATACAACTGAGCACACTGTCTGATGTCTGATGCCTGATGCTTGTGGATGTCTGATGCCTGATGCTTGTGGATGTCTTATGCCTGATGTCTGATGCTTGTGGATGTCTGATGCCTGATGCTTGTGGATGTCTGATGCCTGATGTCTGATGCCTGATGTCTTATGCCTGATGTCTGATACCTGATGTCTGATGCCTGATGCTTGTGGATGTCTGATGCCTGATGTCTGATGCTTGATGCTTGTGGATGTGTGATGCCTGATGTCTGATGCTCGATGTTTGATGTCTGATGCCTGATGCTTGTGGATGTGTGTTGCCTGATGTCTGATGCATGATGGCTGATGCTTGTGGATGTCTGATGCTTGTGGATGTTTGATTCCTGATGTCTGATGCTTGTGGATGTCTGATGCTTGTGGCTGTCTGATGCCTGATGTCTGATGCTTGTGGATGTCTGACGCATGATGTCTGATGCTTGTGGATGTCCGATGCCTGATGTCTGATGCCTGATGTTTGTGAATGTCTGATGCCGGATGTCTGATGCCTGATGTCTGATGCCTCATGTCTGATGCCTGATGTCTGATGTATGATGCCTGATGTCTGATGCATGTGGATGTCTGGTGCCTGATGTCTGATGCCTGATTCCTGATGTCTGATGCTTGTGGATGTCTGATGCCTGATGTCTGATGCTTGATGCTTGTGGATGTCTGATGCCTGATGTTTGTGGATGTGTGTTGCCTGATGCATGATGTCTGATACCTGATGTCTGATGCTTGTGGATGTCTGATGCATGATGTCTGATACCTGAAGTCTGATGCTTGTGGATGCCTGATGTCTGATGCTTGTGGATGTCTGATTCCTGATGTCTGATGCTTGTGGATGTCTGATGCTTGTGGCTGTCTGATGCTTGTGGCTGTATGATGCCTGATGTCTGATGCTTGTGGATGTCTGATGCATGATGTCTGACACCTGATTTCTGATGTCTGATGCCTGATGTCTGTTGCTTGTGGATGTCTGATGCCTGATGTCTGATGCCTGATGTTTGTGAATGTCTGATGCCGGATGTCTGATGCCGGATGTCTGATGCATGATGTCTGATGCCTGATGTCTGATGCCTGATGTCTGATGCTTGTGGATGTCTGGTGCCTGATGTCTGATGCCTGATGTCTGATGCCTGATGTCTGATGTCTGATTCCTGATGTCTGATGCTTGTGGATGTCTGATGCTTGATGCTTGTGGATGTCTGATGCCTGATGCTTGTGGATGTGTGTTGCCTGATGTCTGATGCATGATGTCTGATACATGATGTCTGATGCTTGTGGATGTCTGATGCATGATGTCTGATACCTGATGTCTGATGCTTGTGGATGTCTGATGCCTGATGTCTGATGCTTGATGCTTGTGGAAGTCTGATGCTTGATGTCTGATGCCCGATGTTTGATGTCTGATGCCTGATGCTTTTGGATGTGTGTTGCCTGATGTCTGATGCATGATGTCTGATGCTTGTGGATGTCTGATGCCTGTGGATGTTTGATTCCTGATGTCTGATGTTTGTGGATGTCTGATGCTTGTGGCTGTCTGATGCCTGATGTCTGATGCTTGTGGATGTCTGATGCATGATGTCTGACACCTGATGTCTGATGCATGATGTCTGATGTCTTATGCTTGTGGATGTCTGATGCCGGATGTCTGATGCTTGTGGATGTCTGATGCATGATGTCTGACACCTGATGTCTGATGCCTGATGTCTGATGCCTGATGCCGGATGTCTGATGCCTGATGTCTGATGCATGATGTCTGATGCCTGATGCCTGATGCCTGATGTCTGATGCCTGATGTCTGATGCTTGTGGATGTCTGGTGCTTGATGTCTGGTGCCTGATGTCTGATGTCTGATGCCTGATGCCTGATGTCTGATTCCTGATGTCTGATGCCGGATGTCTGATGCTTGTGGATGTCTGATGCCTAATGTCTGATGCCTGATGTCTAATGTCTGATGCTTGTAGATGTCTGATACTTGTGGATGTCTGATGCCTGATGTCTGATGCCTGATGTCTTATGCCTGATGTATTATGCCTGATGTGTGATACCTGATGTCTGATTCCTGATGTTTGATGCGTGTGGATGTCTGATGC
Organism: Triturus cristatus; assembly: GCF_964204655.1. Taxonomy (NCBI): domain Eukaryota; kingdom Metazoa; phylum Chordata; class Amphibia; order Caudata; family Salamandridae; genus Triturus; species Triturus cristatus. Next base: position 1,162,665,923 of record NC_140584.1, read on the forward strand.
CTGATGTTTGATGCTTGTGGATGTCTGATGCCTGATGTCTGATACTTGTGGATGTCTGATGTCTGATTCCTGATGCCTGATGTCTGATGCTTGTGGATGTCTGATGCCTGATGACTGATGTCTGATGCTTGTGGATGTCTGATGCCTGATGTCTCATGACTGATGTCTGATGCCTGATGCTTGTGGATGTCTTATGCCTGATGTCTGATGCTTGTGGATGTCTGATGCCTGATGCTTGTGAATAAATTAAAGGCATTGTCATTTACAATACCATTTACAATACCAATAGCTCCAAAACTCGCAGTTGCGAGACCTATTGCATTGCAAATGCTTGTTTCTAAAGCGCTCGATCTGCCAAAGGCTTCTTGGCGCTAGAGCTACTAAACACCGTCCATTTCTGTGTTGAGATCGCCTCGGCTGCCCTGTGAAATCTTTTATAAAGAGGTGGGTGAAGTGAAGCAATCTTCTCCCCCAAATCGGCCCTTCTTCGCTAATAATAGTGGAGGTTATTAGGAAGTGAAAATTAGTGATTCCATTGCAGCCACCAGCCAGACCTTTTTCCTCCCTCGGGAATGCTGTCGGCCCCTGTAATTTTGCGCCTGTGACGCAACAGGCGGTGAGCGTAAGCGTATGGGTCATGTGACCCTTACAACCAATAAAGGTCGGGCGCACGAGTGCATACGCCACTAGGGCTACGACCGCGAGACCGACAATAAAACACACATTGGCTCCTGTCTCATTTAAGGTCCCAGCCTTAGTCGCGCTCACCGGGGGGTCCTGGGCCCACGCACAGCACGGCGGTAGCCCCAGGACACAACAGGCCCCCTTGCCACTGGTCTGTGGTGCAGTGGATACAGACTCATCCCCTCGAAGGCTCCCAACCCCCTCCACGTGCCCTTTAGAAAACCATAAACAGAATCAGGATCTTCCATGCGCATAGATCCCTTTGCACACCCTTCAAAGGACCGAGGGAGCTTTTGATCTCAGCTCAATGCGCCATTCACAGACTTCCACCTCCGTGGGGCCATTTCCTCCCTTGCGGTCCTTTAAATACAGCCCAAATATTGTGCCACTTGCAAGTTTCCATTTAATGCAGAAGCTTTAGGCAAAAAATCGAGCATACACATTTTGCACATGCAAAATTTGCACATGTAAATAGCCCGCGCTTCCAGCAGTACATTACTTTTTGTCATTTCCCCAAACAGTTATGAAGCCGGAGAACTTCATAAGAGTCTGCTGGGGTGCAAACGAGGTGGTTGGAATACTGTCCTTCTGAGGTGTACTGCTGGAAGCACGGGCTATTTACATGTCCTCAGATCTGTTTTCATTTCATCTAACACAATCAGAACAAAGTCCCTCTGTTTTAAAGATGCCTCGTATAAAGGCAGGCAAAGATGATTAGGGCCGGTTCCGTTCTCTCAAGTAACAAGCGGCACTGAAAGCGATCGCAAAAGCGATCGCTATTGTAAAAAAACAAAAACACGCCTGTGAGTGGTGCGCGCGCGCCACAGCAAACATATGTTTTCAATTATCGCTGGGCACGATAATTGAAACCACATAGCCTTTGGCTGCGCGTAACTGACATCAATAGGCCGTGGCTGGAGCAATGCGCCCGTCTTTGGCCTATTGCGTGCCGTCTTTCAGAAACACACGCACGCAAAGGCCAATCACGGAAGCCAAAAGGAAAAGCACACGCACGAGCGTGTGCGATTCCAGGCTCCGTTTTGGAACACACAAAAGGGCTCTTGCTGCACGAGCCCTAAAAAGGATTAAGATAACTCTGATAATTAAAGTTCTTCCTGGAGAGAGATCGGAGTTTTGTCTAGTGGAAGTTTTGACTGATAATAAGGTAGCGCAATGGTGCAAAGAATCTGTACCGTGCAGCTCACAAAGATGTAAATAGGTCAGTGGGTTACTGCTGATTCAGAGACACCCATGTGTTACTTGTAGTTTATAAGTGAAAATCCTAATAAAGAACAGCATTTTATTAACTGTTATCGAAAAACTGCATGCAAACTGCAAGGCAAGGCTAGAGAATTTTGCTCACCCCCCCCCCCCAGTCTTTCATTATCCTAATGTTGCAAAAAGTATTAATTTGTATAGAAATCGATTATTATTAATAAAGAGAATCCCCAACTATGGGGTTCTGTTTAAAATTCTGGAGTTGCTCTTCTCCAGACCAAACTCTCTTGAACTATACTGCCTACCAGTATGGATGACATGTGAATCCTACAACGTGCAGGTTCTGTCTTATGTAACATTTCTTATACATTCATTAACACATGCATGATTGATTTTGTGTAATGTGTGTGTGATGCAAAGTGCTCTGACACTCTATACTTATATGAATGGTGAGATAAAATGAATTGAATGCATCTGAGAGTAAGTGGTTATGGAGACTAGAGGGTGGTAGTGAGGGAATCCGCAGTTGAGGTGATCATTGGGGGGCAACAACCAAAACTGTCCCACCAAGCCCCGCCTCCAATACAGCATTGCCGCAGCATTTTTTGCCCCAAGTGGTACGTGTATGCCCAAACGTAGGTCCCTTGCTCGCTGTGCCACTGGATTCAAGATAGCTTGGCTGATGAGGGGTGTTATACTCCAAAACCTGTCCCAGGATACTTGTTTACGGTCAAGGGGGGATCCAGCTTGGCAGTTAGGACTAGACTGTTCCCATGAGGAGCAGGGTCAAGACTGATTTGCATATGGTTGGGTCTAAACTGGGGTGACGTTGTGAGCAAAAGAACAATGGATTTAACTTAGATCTCTTGACTGGGGGAGAGTGGTTTATTTATTCAGCATTCTGTCCATCATTTGTTGCTGCAGCTGCCTCTAAGACCTCATCTCCACGATAACGTGGCTTGAGTTTCAGAAAAGAGACCTGAAAATAAATAAATCTCCATGAGTGGTTTTAATACCAATCCAACCCCTTGTTTGATAAAACATAATAGTCTTAAGAGGGAGAGTGGATAAACCTGCCAAACAGTTTCCTGGATTGCAGTTTATAAAACTAGACAAGATGACTCACGCCCTGTAGGGATTAGCAAGACACTAAGAGGTACCCTAGAGCGCATTCAGTCTTCATTCTGACATTTCTGCTTTAAATACCATCTTTGTGCATAGATGTGTCTCATACGCCAAACTGGCTTTTCTGAAAGTATCGTAAGCCGACAGCACCAACAGCATATCTGATGCGGATCAGCTCATAATGTCAGGTCATGCTCCGGCACAGTGAAGGAGGCAACACTCGGTGGCTTCCTGGAACAATGTCATCACCTCAATGTTCTTTGACTATTTGATGAAATAACAAAAATCTTGTACCTGATCACAGTTTTATGAACACCTCCTCTCTCCCTTTCGCGTCTCAGTGGCATGATCGCCCTCATTTTGTTTAAATGGTGAAGGATACGCCCTCAAGATTCAATTCCTAGCTCAGTCCAAATTCTCTGATGCTTTCTTTCTTCATCAAAATATCTGATGCTCAATCTGTCTTCTCTGACCTGAATTTATGGACAAACACTCTGCTAAGGAACAAGACAAGAAGCATTAACCCCATAGGGACAATCTAGAATGCTGCAATCTTATTAAAGTAAAATTAACAATATGGAAATTCTATAAACATTGAAGAACCTGAAGCAAGTATGCAGCATCAAGCTGGTGAATCCTCCCTTTTGCTCCATTAAATTTCCCAGAGGATCTTTAACAGCAGGTAGTAATATGAACCAATGAGTAGCCTCCATTATTGGTCTTTGCGTCCCACCTATTAATTGGACTCCTGGAACTGTGTTTTTAGGTTATGGTATGTTATGTTATGTTGTGTTGTATTGTGTTGTGTTATGTTATGTTATGCTACGTTTTTGTGCTGTGGTGTCTAACAACACTGGGTCTGGCTCCAATCAGCAAGGCTGAGCCTCTAAGCAACACAACAACAAGATTGCCTTTACTGATCCTTATTTAATGGGAAAAATCATCAAAAGAACAGCAACCAAATTACTGTCAACCTCCTCGAAATTTATTCGAAAATATATATTTTTTTATTTTTCAAAATTCATTTTGTTATTCACATGTATCATATAATTCAACAATTTTTAACATTATACCACAAGACCACAGCACAGAATCCATGAAGGCCTCTTAGCCCTTCATGGCATCCACAGGACAGCAATTGAGACTTTTCCCAGCAGAGGGCCTCATTGTGGAAGTCGATTTCCCGCCATTCTCTGCCCCATCTATGCGTGAGCAGTGGTACTTGAATGTGAGGGTTGTCCTGACGTTCCTCCCTAGTGTTGTAGTGTCTGTGGTTGTCCCTGCAGGGTGATAGACTGGTGGGCCCAGATCTAAAGTCCAAATCTGAGTCAGTTAGGGTGGGTTATCGGTTAATGTAGAGTACTGGCAGACCTACATATCAGCGACAGGATAAGGGAACTTCCACAAGGTAGATGGTGTGAAAAGGAATGACGCAGGGTCCAATAAAGAGCTGTCCACCCAAAGAGTCCCAACGCCTATGTCTCCATCCTCTGCTCATAGAAGCCCCTTTGTAGGGACTCTACTACCAGCCTGTTACAAGGAAGACTCCAAACCAGGGTAGAGAGGTCCATGGGTTCATGTATTGAGGAGTTGACAGGACCACCAGCCATAACCAAGGAGAGCTCTCTGAAGACCTGGCTATTCGACTAATCAACTGGACCCTGCCAGTTCCTGGATATCCTCACGGGTGACAAGAAGCACACTACAAATCTACTGATTGATTGATAGGTGCCAACTGACTGCCCACCTGCCCCCAGGAGCTCTGCAACCCATTGTTCCTTTTCATGATATGCTTAGTGTTACAAAGTTGGCATCTGAAACACAAGCACATAGTTTCAAGGATGTGACACAGCCCGGCTACTCACAGAACATCTTAGGCTTCGCATGGTCCTGTGGTATGTTACACTACAGGCCTTTTGGACAGCGAAACGTATGCCAAGGATTTGGCCCCTTGGCAGCAGCTTTTGGTCTACATTTAAGGGTTTCCAGCAACGGCACTCCTTGAAGAGTCCTCCCGAGTCCTTAAACGCCAGTGCGAGTTGTTGTTCTGGTGGGTGTGTGTGACCCCTTTGGGTGTGGTTAGCCTCTGGATTTTGTGTAGAGTATTTATCCTGAAAATGCTTTGTGACTTGTGACCGAACCGTCTTCTTTCATTATATCTGTGCATCCTGCCTCTACCAGTGCTCTGAAGATTGCCCACCTGCTGCTAGATGGAAGGCTGCTACACTATGAGTACAGACCCAGTACAGTACTGAAAGTTTCATGGTAGCTGTGGTATGGTGCAGTGAGATAGTATGTGGCTCTCTGTTGTTTTTGTGACATTTGATTTGTTTTGGTGACGTGTAATTTGAAGGATTGTGGTTAGTATTGTGTTGTGTTTGTCAAATGGTGGAATGTCGAGCAGTGTGAGTAGACATGTATATCCATAATCATAGGGCATGCAGTGTGTTAAGGTGATGTCTGGCAGACGTGTGATGCCGGAATAGAGATTATTAGGTGGGACTGTGGGCCTGAAAGATGTTGAGCGTGATGCCCCCGAGAGAGGTATAGGTGTGCAGTGTAGATGGAGAGATGTAGTTTGGCAGTGGCTTGTAAATAACTGTAAGTGTGTTATGGTGTTGAGTGACGTGGAAACATGGGGTTTGCTGGGTGATATGATTCTGTGTTGAGGTGGTGCTGTTCTGTGCTGTAGTTAGTGTGGAGTGCAGCAATGTGCTGTGTACATAGTGGCATGTGATGTAATCAGACGTGGTGTGGGGTTCCTCAGAGAGAGGCTGAGATGAGAACTTCTCAAAGGATGACTGAAATCATCCAGACGTTTATGTGGACACAGACCCCCCAGGAGGAAGGGGGATCAGGCCCCAGCTGGGAAAAATGGAGGATGAAAACTCCAATCAGATCAGGCCAGGGTCTGCCTTGAGGAGGTGGGTGGTGAGAGCTCGTCCCAGACATGAAGTCAATAGGTAAACAACTAGGGGTGGGAAAAATCATCAGTTCCTCCAGCAGAGTTGAGGGAACTTTGGCAACTCTGAACTACTCTTGTAATGCAGATTTTTTGCCAAATTCAGCCAATAACCAATTGGTGGAATTTATTTTCACACGCTGCCCTACAATGGTAAGTTGGCGAGCAAGATCTGGTATCTCCTAGCGCGATTTCTGGGTGCTAGTAGGACATACGGCAAGATTTTCCTAACACAGGCAGTCACAACCGTTCATGGTCAGAAGTCTGCCACTTTTGTAGAAAATCGACTCAAGCAGAAACAAAATCACATCGAGGCGCCGCGCTCTCTGGTGTTCCGCGTGGTGCTGTTCGCACTAATTATTCAGAGCGGAACACACTCCCGGCGCTAAATCACAGCACAAGCAGTGCCACGCGCCTTTTTCTGCCCATTGGCGGAACTCCGCTACATCTCTAGGAGTGCAACTCTAGAATTCCGCGGAGTCCAATTCCGCAAGTTCCTCCCACCAAAGACAACTGTTACCTGCGGAATTCGGAGCCAAAATCTTTCCACAGTGGAGCTTGCCACCCTTAATTTAAAACAAGCATTTACAATGCAATGGTCTCGGCATTGGTAAAGTTAGAGCTATTGGCATTGCTCATGACATTATTTTTGTTTATGTTTTTTTTTTTTAAACATTTAAAGAAACGGCATTGTCATGAGCAATGCCAATAGCTCTAACTTTAACAATGCCGAGACCGTTGCATAGTAAATGCTTGTTCACATTGTTTTCAGGAATTGTATAACGAAACTCTCCTTCCTAAAAAGTTTTTTCTGGTATCTGCCAGTCTTAAGAAACTTAATATTGAGGTATCAGAAATAATGAAATATGAATGAAGAACATATTGAAAGAGGAGGCGAGTCACCCGATGCCTTCACCCAGGGCCTTAATGTGATGCTCATGTTGTGTCCAAATAATTATTCCAAGGGCCACACTTACCACTGGCCCGCAATATTAAGTAAAATAAGGAGCAGTTGGCAATGGGGAAGGTTCAAACGTTTATTAGCCACCACAGAACTCTATATAGAGGAGCCTCGTCGATCCTCACCCATCAGGTGCGCCGAGGAAGACTGCTGGCTCCTTGACAGTAACATACTTTTATACATTATCAGTACAGCATACAAAACCTTATATGTGGAAAAGTACCAGTTAGTCCTGGCGCTCCTAATGAGCTCATGCCTATTTCTAGCTTCGGTTACACATACAAAGGGTTACTATCTTTACAGAGAAGGTCGAAAGGGTGACTCCCTTCTCGTCCCAGGTCTAGAGGAATTTGCTTGATACTCCCTTTTAGCAGATGTGACCTTGCTTCTCAGCAACTCAGCCTGTCTCCTAATTAAATGCAAGAAAAGGGGAAGCAGAGGGTGTGCGGAAGAGACCACGTGATTCCCAAGTGAAAGAGCCGCAATCCAAGATGGAGGCGGTTCGGTTCTCGGCCCTTTTTGTCGTGCTAAACATAATTGGGGATTTCGAACCGTTTAATACACCATAACTAGTCAGACTATCATTAGATATACTGCGCTAATCATATCATAGTGCCTTGAATACCTCACTCAGGCTGGACCCACAATGGTGGATCCATGTCAGATTTTCAGGGCAACCAACGAATCTCATGTAGATTCCCTTTATGTACATGTATCTCAGTGGGATGTACTGAAATTCTGGCGTGGGTCTAGCCTTGGCTGCACACAGGACATGGCCTGGAGTTTTCACTTGACGGAAGGTGGAGGGGATCTGTATAGAGATGGTTCTATAAGGGCATCGCCCAGCCAGACTCATGGGCCCTCCTTACAAGAGGGGGGGGGGCAGGAGGGGGCGGAACTCCCATATGGAACTCCACTCCACCCCGTCATGAATGATCCGGTGTGTTAACACCATGTGTTCTCAGGTGTAGGAGCACTGACCCTATCTTATCGGCCGATATAAGCACCTGGTGAAATCATTTTAGGGTTCGGCTGCAACCGCAGCCAGGCCTGGACCTCCAGCCCCACCCGACCTCTCCATCTCTGGTGGCGGTAGTGTTGGTGTGAGAGGGTTTGGGGGGTCGGCGGGGGGATGCAATGCTTCCCCCTGACAGGACACTTCCTTCCTTATGCCTCTTCCTTCACCCCAGCACCTCACAGAAGCCTGTGTTGCCAAATGGGAGTGTTAAACCTACAATGCGAGTCACGGAGTGCTTGTTTCTGTTCATTAAGAAGCCGTGTCACACCTCCCAGCTACTTCGCGAATCGCTATTTTTCCGCAAAGTAAGTTGAAGAGCGCGGTGCAGCACTTCACGGACAGCACCGCGGAAACAGAACGGGTCAGGCGTGGGTGTGCAATTTTTCCATTTGCTTCTTTTTTTAAGTTTTCCTGACTATTAGCTCTTCGCACAGAACGGCATAATGTGCGGTGACGGTCATAGCCGGCCTTTGCTCTCCGATAACACCCTGGGCGGGAAGAAATGTAGCGCCCTGGGCGGAAAGAAAATTTGCACCATGGCTGCAGCTGGTGAATAAAATAATTCACAGTTCAGTCACACATCAAAGCACTGACTGACTTCTGAGCACAAACTTCTCGGCACTTTCCCAAAATATCCCCGAGCGCCTTGAGACCCTCACGGGTGGGATTGAGTAACTCACAGCAGTAGCTTTGTCACGCTAGTGCCGAGTTGTTGCTGGTGCGAATGGCGCTGTTGATATGTGTGGGGGAGGGAGATAGGAGGGGCGGGAAGGGGTAGGTGGGTTGTAGGACGCCACCTGAGGCAAGTAAAAGGGAGTAAAATCAGTCTAGCCTGCATCATTGGTGTCAAGAGGGACACTGCTGTTAATACAGGCTGCTCCGTGCGCCCCTCTAAAGACGGCGCCCTGGGCCTGGGCCCAGCTCGCCGTTCCACAATATAAGCATGTGGAGGTAGGCAGGAGAGAAGTCCGTGTGTTTTCCCCTCCGCTGGTTCTTCGTCAGCATGCTTGGCTGCTGGTTTTCCCGAGGTGAGTTCAGTTTGCCCTGCCGCTTGTTTGCTGCGGTTGGCGGGGCGCACAGCGGGACAGGCCCTCTTCCCCCCTCCCCCACCTCGATGTATCGGCGCAGTGGGAGCCTAGTAGAGCGAGGGTGCCGGCCTTCTCTTTTCACAAACCTGCACAGCAGATCTCGGGGTTGCCCGCCGTGCTGCGCAGACGAAATTCGAACACCTGCTGGGGTGTTTCTGGTCACATTTATTTTTAAAAAAAAGTTTGGATCAGACTTGGTCTAATAACTGTCATCGAGATTTACCAAAGAAAGGGACACCTCTCTCGGATTCAACAGTCACGGGCACACTGTGCTCCATCAGTGTGGTCAGGATGAGAACACAGACATTCCTCGAGCGAGAAACACCTCTGCATCACACGCCGCCCTGTGCGGGGGTTTAACCTCCGGATCGAGGCCAAGCAGAAGACTTACGTGTGCACGTTCAACAAAACACACCAAACATCAGGTTCAAGGCGGGAAATGTTATTTTTTTGTGATTCAAGAGTATAGTTGGTGAGAAAGCTATTTTTACAGATGAGTGTAACCGCTTCCTCTCTGCAGAGGGTGCGCGCGGCTGCCGCTTCCTCTGTGCCAGCCTCCCAGTAATGCCAGCAGGAAGCAATATTCAGGACTGTGGAAGCACGGGGGGTGGGGGGGCTGCGCAGAATCTCGTGACCCGCCCACGGTTATGCCTCGATCTCCTCGAGACGGATTTCGGAAGCTTTCTTGGAAACATCAAAGAGCCTTACTTACCAACAAGAGCAAGCACACACCACCGAAAAGGCAGCGTCGTTTTCGGATTCGGGAGCGTGTTTTGCTGTTGTCTCCTCCCTGAGACATTTTCGCTAAAACCACGCCTCCCGATCCGAAAAGGACGGGGCCTGATCGGAGTGACTGACCTCTTCTCCAGTGGCTGGCCAGCATTTACGAGGCCAGCCAATGGAGAACAGGGGAGAAGAGGGGCTGGATCAAGCCCCTCTTCTCCAAGTCATTAAATCTCCGACTTCCGGTTCTGCCTTTCGGCAGACCGGTAGTCCTCGACCTAAACAGTTATCTACTCAGCTGTGTGAACCCGTACCCATCAAACAGTACTGTGCAAGTGATTGGTGATTTGTATTACACGAGGTAAAGAGCAGAGATTCTGTCTGTTTAGTCATAAACATAGCACCAAAGAACAAATGTCTCTTTTTTTAAATTAATCTTTGCTCTTCTTTTTACAGCAACGTTTCAAAGACAGCTCTTTTCCCATTAAAATAAGCTAAAAACTTCCTGGTCTTTCCTAAGCCTCAGGACGCGATGACTGGACAGCACGAAAGCCTAGTGATGACGTGGTGTGGACTAGAAAGTGCATGGAGCCCAGGGCTTTAGGGAACAGATATATTAAAAGGCACATCAGACCACAAGCATGCACGTGTCACCCACAGCAGTCTGCCACCTGAGATGAAAAAGAAGTCAGGCACAACAAAAGACCGCAGTGACACTCATTCAAAGTCAAATATTTGGCCCCCACGCAGCTGTGCTGTATTAACAGTAAGCAGACAGTTAATTCCTTTGTGACGGTGACAAAGAATACAGTGCCTGTGCCACACAGGTCAGACTGGCTCTGGCAGGGCCTAGCATGAACAGAACCGCAGAGCGCGGGCACTCCTTCTGCAAACACCATGGCAAGTCACGCCTGGGCTTCCATTTCCACCCACTGCCCCTCCTCCTCCCCCATCCGGGTTTAGCACCTTCTCACGGTACACCCTGCCTCTCAGGTTCATGGCCGGATGATTCTTTTCTGCAGACTTTTGAGGATATGACAAATTCTGCCTTCAAGGAGACATCAAACCTTGCAGCTGTTGTCTGGATTAATGCTCTACAGCTCTATTCTATAGAACCTGAGTGGGGTTGTGTTTCCAAAGGTCCCTAATTCTTAAAATCCCTCTCAGGTCGAGGCAGAGAGGACCAGAAACACAGACTTGGGAAGAGGTGTCCGACCTTGGTCTACAGCTGCAGCCATGCCATGTTTTCAAGATGGTCACCTAGTCAATGACCACCTATTTAGAATAATTGTATGTACATTTGTATTGTGTGGATAGTCTGAAAGTCTACCAGGGAGTGGAAGCCTCCCACAGAGAATTGAGGCCCAGTATTGCTTTCCAGAGTAAGTAAAGCAGGACTGGTAGAGAGTGAGAACAAAGTCCATGCCCTCTCACCTCCAGCGCTGCCGCCATCACTCACCAGTACAGCAGCAGCCAAGGTACGACATATGCTGGTCATGTCAATGCAATTGTCATCACACCTCAGCTCCAATGTCATTCACAGTGCAGACAGGCATGACCTGTGCAATACGGAAACCTCACTTTTCAACAGTGTTCACATGGGGAGTTTGCATTTATTGCTGCCAGGGAACATGCACAGAAAGAGTGCAATATTTGGATTACGTCCATGCATGTCTAAGCACTTAGATTCTATCACATACACCTAAGTAGGTTGACCATGTCAATGATGGTCATTACAGACACTGTCGCCAGTCCTGAAGTTTTCATCTCCAAATCACTGATTTTAGCTGTGTTAGTCTAATTCATTCAGTGAAAACAAAACTTGGCAATAACACCCAGAATGCATTAGGATTTCAGAAAAAATTCATAGATTGGAAACACTATCCATAAGGTTCCACAGGAAGGCACTTACTTGCCTTACACCCAAAGCTCTAAAAAGGATCAACTAGGTTTGAAAACAATTCTTGTTCATTCATTATTTTTCCTAGTTAAAAACAAAGGTGATGTACCTTCAACATGTTTCAACTAAGTTAGGAATTTCAGGCTTTAATCGGGATATTATGTGTTATTGTCGACAGTGTTGCCATGGTCAAGAATTCTGCTTGATGTATCACATCATTCTGGAACTAAAGATTGTCCTTATAAAAGTGTCACTGAAATATTAGCAGGCAGAGGTAGCCTGCACTTGCTAATTTACCATGGTGAAAGATCTAGTTGACTAGGTTTAATTGTGTTTTCTTCTTCAGACGTCAAGAGAGCATCGCGCAACAAGAAACCATGGAGACTGGTTGAATACCAACCTTTCCATCACTTTATATGAATTCTCCATCTGGGTTACAAACCAAATTTAACTTTGCTATCTTTCATTTGAAATTTTTTGGCCTGTGAATGTTATTACTATTGTCAAGATATGATTAGTTTCTTCATTATCTTCTATTGTTTTGATATATGAGCAATTATCTATCTTGGTTAAGAAAATGGGTTTGTTTCAAGAGGTTGCACTGGAAGCCCTATTATTATTTACCCCTAATATGGACACAGACAGAGAAGAACCTGACCAAACTGACATTTTAGGAAACTAAGCAGCAGAGTCCAATTCCGACGCATGGACACCGGCCGTGTGTAATATCTACCAATGCTGCATTCAGCGAACTATTCTGCCTCGACAAAGCTCAGCGTCCCAGATGCCTGAGCGAAACATGTCACTAGTTCAATTTATCCAAATCTATATAGTACTTTGTCAATTAACGACTAAGATATGCACAACGGTAAGTCATCACTTGAAACCTCAAATTGCCTTGGAACACATCCTCAGAGACCCATTGGAGAGTGCTAAGGCTCTTCACTTCTTGAATTATTTATCTTCATTTGCTGCTCAGATGTTCCCAGTTCAAGCAAGATGCCATCTGTTCTGCCTCTGCTAATTCCATCACTGATGAAACAACAAAGCAAGTTATTCTATCAATAGAGGAATCGTTGGACCTGATTTTTGAATGTGCGACAAGTAGTTCCTTTACACCTTGTGCTAATTCTTGTTTCATTGTGACCTTCATGAGTTCTTCAGTGTCTGACATGTTAAATTTGGGAAGTAAGATGTCCATCTGTGTCATTGATTTCTCTCTGTTCTATCTCAGCATATACTTTGGAAATCTCCTGCTTAGTTGTTTATCTGCAGATCAGTAATAGATTCATCATTCAATTGTATTTCTTCTTTCTCCAATTCAGACCAGAAAGCAAGGATTTGGTGTATCTTACTACCCTTCACAGTTACTGCTTGTTTCTTTCTTCTCAACTTCTAATCTGCTTTCTCAATTTGTATTGCTATTTCAGTTCGAAGTGTACGGTTTGTCCGCTGTGCTTCCTACGGCCTCAAGGAACCTGCCGGTGCGTCAGAGGGTCAGTAATCCCTACCTTGAGGGCGGTGCCTGCTCAGGCAGCGACGTAGGGATTACAATGTCCCTTTCTGCCTGCCCTTTCATGACGGTTCACCCGCCATGAAAAGGCAGGCTCAAAGTGACTTTGGGGGCCCCTAGCAGGCCCCCCCTTCACCCTGGGCTTTTGCTATGGGTTCCCCCCTAAACATCCCTGCACCATGTGGCAGGGCCTGCATGGTGCCTGCCACATAGTGCAGGGATGTTTTAAATGTGTTTATTTTCTATTGGGGCGTGTGCTGCAGCCCACTGCACACACTGCAAAACAAAATATACACATTGCGACCACCGTGAAGGCGGTCGCATATTAACACGGGCAGCGGACCACCAACTTATAGTCGGGTGGTCCTGTTCCGCCACGGTGCCGGTCGGACAAGAGTTCGACCGGCTTCCTAACCAGGCCCTTAGTTTCCCCTCTGTCCCCAACACCAGCCCGTCTATCTGAACAAAATGGCAGCCTCTCTTATGTGTGTCCAACATTTGCCCTTCAAAGACAATTTCCCCTGTAAAGCTAGCCTTTTGGGCTTACGCCCTATGTGGCTTCCAGCCAAGGAGAGGTTACACCTCTTCCAATGGCAGGCCTCTTTTGTTCCCTTTACGGGGAGCCATTCACACTTCTCTCCAGGAGGGAAGAAGGCTGTCTTATGGCCAGCATCTCCAAATAGGTACTAGAACACTTGGGCAACAGAGTGACAACTTTCTAAAAGTTGCCTTTACGTAAAAGTTACATTAAGAGGTGGAGTTTGGAACCAACCAACATGGCTGCTCCCTGTTAGAGCTCTGTGCAACTGCCAGCACTCAGACCCCCTTCACCCGACTACTTGGAGGGCCCACCTGTACTGATGACACAGCGAGGGCCCCATGCAGCACTCTACTGTATGGATTGAGCGGGGTATCGAATGATTTGGCCAAATTCTCACTGGTAACTGGGGCAGCCGAGCGGCCCAAAGCCTTCCCTGCTTCGGAGAGTTTTGTTTGCTAGCAGAGGCAGCCTTGCTTCACAGCCCGACAGATGGGGAGCCTAGTGAGCTTGCTAGGGCTGCGGGCCATGCTGCATCCACTTCTGTGCCCATGGGATGCAACGGACTTCCAGAAGAAGTCCCTGGTATGCCCCTGGTCGCCGAGGGGGCTGCTTTGCACGAGTACGGAATCCTGCCTGCTTGGGCAGCAGCTGTCAGATAGATAGTAACCCCCTCCCTGCCTGCATTTAAGGGCTTGCCTGCAGACTGGGTGAGTTATTCAAGGAGTGACGCTTTCTGCCCGCAGGAGCTGCGGCACCTGGCCGTACCGTGGCCTTCTTCTTCTTGTTTTACCCCCACCCAGATGTGGGGCGGGGCCTACACATACCAAGACTGCTGAACAGCCTGGGCACAACTGATAAGGCCCTTTCATGACCCTAGCTGACAACAGATGCCCCACTTGTTGCACTCTTCCTGTGGGGCAGGTGTTGAACCCCTCTGGGATGGTCTGTCATTACCATCATCACCACGATCCCCTCAACCAGAGACAACGCCATAAGAGGCGGGGTTACTCAGAAACCTAGCATAAGTGCCTGTCGGAGGGCCACCAGAACCGGCAGGGGCACAATCTGCTCGACAGCAAATGCTTGCCCTCTCGGGTTTAGGTACTCGGGAGACACTGTACCTCCCAGACCCCTCACATCTAGACACTACCAACTTCAACCCCTAGGGAGCCTACGCAGGATGGGCTGATGGCGAGGTCCTTGGTGCAAGGGACCCTCCACTACTCCCTTACTCCTTCCCCTTGTGCATGGTGGTCCCCAGTCCCCTGCTGCACTCCCTTCCATGGCGATGTTTCAGGAAACATCCCTTTAGCAGTAGAGGTAGTGGTCTGACCTCACTGGCCCTTGCCTGCATCATATGTGGATGCGGAGACATCGGGCCTGCCAGCTTTTATTCTCAGATGCTGGGTGTCGCTCACAGCCTCCCTTTGGACTTTGCTGGTATCATCATGGAAGCCCTTCTTAACGAAATGCCGACCATCCGCTGCACTCTCGCTACCATAGAAGCAAAGATGATTGACCAGGTGTCCGAGGGGTGTTTGGACAAAATATCGGAAAAAATATTGTGATACAAAAATAGCGTGTAAAGAAAATCAGGAGATCAAAAATAGTTTCGACAGGAATATCGTAGGTAAAAGTATAATTTTGAGTGTTGTTTTTAATGTTGTTGTAAAAGATATCAATGTAACAAATATCGTTGTATGTAATACCGTTTGTAATTATTAATTAGTATGTCATTTGTTGATCTGTGTTTCATTGTATCTGTTTTTTATTTGTGTTTTTAGTAAGATTATTTTTTAATTATGAAATTGTTTGAATTTGTATATTTTGTTGTATTGATGTATTTCTATGATTGTTTAATATCTTTTTTTTAGTAACGTGATATTGGTCTTTTAGGGGCTAAGGATGTGGAGATTTTTTTTTAATGTAAATTTTAAATTGCAAAATGTGTTAATAATTTTTAAGATATGAAAATTAATAATTTAGAATGTTTAAATATGTTTTGTGATATTAATATTTTTTATACATTTAATTTACATTTTCATTAAGATATATATTATTGGTATAAAATAAAAATGTTAAAAAAATAAAAATATATAACAATTTTTAAAATAAAATAACATTTAGAAATGTGTTTATGTACAATTTTATACTTTTATAATTTTGGGAAATATTAAAATTAAATTGTAGAAATGTTTGAATTTTTTTGTTTTAAAATTATAATTATATATAAAAATTATATTTTAAAAGTATTTCAATATAAAATTTACTTAAATACTTTTGTATTTTATGATAATTTTGGAATAATAGTTTATTTGTTACTTTATGGTTTAAAGTTTTGGAATGTTAGAAAGAATTCAGAAATATTTTAACTATTAGTAATAAAAATACGTTTTAAAATTTGTATTTTGTAGCAATAAAATTAGTATGGAGTATTAATTGTGTATTTAAAGTTGTTTGATATGTACTACCTTGTTTTAAATGGTTTATATTGAAGAGGATATTGTAAGTGCTCAACACCTTTTTCAGATTGCCTTAGATTGGAGCGGGATTATTAAATGTGACCCTTTTAGTGTCCAACACCGTCCCCAAATCGTATAGATTGGAGTGAGAATAGTAAATGTCACTCCTTTGGTGTCTAACACCTTTTCCCAATATGGGAGCATATTATCAAGAAACTGTGTTAAAATTATCGCCACTTTAGCGGCAGAAAACTGCTGCTAAAGCGGCGATAATGGGCTTGATAATATGCCCTTGAGAATTCCCATAGAAATCCATGTTCTGGTGTCAACATGGGCGTCTATTGGAATTCTCTGCGGCATATTATCAAGCCCATTATCGCCGCTTTTGCAGCAGTTTTCTGCCGCTAAAGCGGCGATAATTTTAACGCCGTGCTTGATAATATGTCCCATGGTTGGAAAGTAAATGTTACTCCTTTAATGTCCAACGCCTTTCTCAAATTGGTATATATTGGAGTGAGAATTGTAAATGGCGCCCCTTTAGTGTCCAACACCATGCCCCAATTTGGTAAAATTGGAGTGGCAAAATTTAAAGTCACCCCTATAGTGTCCAGCACAATTCTCCAATTTGGTAAGATTGGAGTGGGAATATTTAAAGTCACCCCTATAGGGTCCAACACCATCCCCTAATTTGGTTGGATTGGAGTGGGAATAGTAATTGTCACCCCTTTAGTGTCCATCACCTTCTCCAAATTGGTGTAGATTGGAGTTGCAATAGTCAATGTCACCCTTTCAGTGTCCAACACCTTCTCCAAATATGTATAGATTGGAATGGGAATATTTAATGTCACCCCTTTAGTGTCCCAACCCCTTTCCCAAATTGGTATAGATTGGAGTGGGAATAGTAAATGTCACACTTTTAGTGTCTAACAATGTCTTTAAAATGAATTACGTTGGAGTGTGATTATTTCAATGTATTTATTTTTTTTGATTTTTTTTCTGATACTTATATTTGGATTAAGAAGAAATACTTTGGGCCCCATTTTACAAAGGGCCTCTGCACCCGTGGTGGAGGCCTTGCAATTGTGAGGAAGTCTCCGCAATGAGAATATATTAATGTTGGATTTGCAGTTTAAATGTTTGTAGTTCATGCTAATATTTTGTGAAGGTTGTATTGTTATAATTGTTGTTATTTTGTTTGTAGTGAATATTAACCATTTAGTTGATGTAATTTATTTTTATTTCATTTAAGTGTGTGTATAAAATGATTTGGGGTAATTTGAAGTAATTGTTTTATGTAAACTGTGTTTTTTTGGTATATTTATTAATGATTATTTAATTATTTTGTAATCGATATTAGAACATTGGAATGTTAGGAGCTCTATTGAAGACAATGGAGTGCTCCCTGCTTCTATGGGCCAGTAAAGGCCCGCAGAGCAACATTACAAAGTTTTACAAAGGCCTCTAGGAGCGCTTTGAGAGGCCTTTGTTTTATTTGTTAGAACATTCTGCCCTCTAGTGGCAGAATGTTCTAATAGCCTTATAGCCCTTCGTAGCAGGGCTATACCGGCTACAGCGGGCTATAAGGCTATATTAAAGGTAACAATATTTTTGTATCCGATATTTTTGTTTTTGATATTGTTAAAAATCAATGTTGTTAACAACAATATTTGTGATATTACTAGTTAGGTATAGGTAGTCGAAATTTTTTTTATCAATATTTAATTTCTGATATTTTTGTGCTTTGACATTTTATGCATCGATATTATGTCATTGATCCCTCTGAGGTGGAGTCTGTCTGATAGAAGGTGTCCTCTATTCACACGTGCCTGGACCTGGTAGAGCATTGGCTGGACCATGCGGAGGGCTGTTTCGATTGCTTGCCAGACTGGGGACGGGACATTGAATTTCTGCTCCACAAGGTGATGGACCTGGAAGACAGATCGAAGAGAGACAACTTCAGAACTTATGGTATTCCCGAGGGGGCTGGTATATCAATATGGTGGGTTACCTCACATCTTTGTTGCCGGAACTACTACATCTCCAACTGCATGAACCTTTGGAACTCCAACTGGCCTACCGGGTCCGTTCTCCCATCCAGCCTCCCAGTCTACTGTTCCACACCCTATTACAGGCTATGCCCGCCACCACCAGCACACAAGGGCCACACAAGGGCCACACAAGGGCCATCCTCTCAGCAGCCAAACGCCTCACTGAATCCTTGTCCATAGACAGCAACCACATTTCAGACACCCCAGGGTATTTGCGCGCTATATAAGTCGCATAAATAAATAAATTTCCTTCTTGGCTGACTTCTCCGCAGCTACCAATGTGAAACATAAACGTTAAATATGACTTAATGGAACCTGCACAGATAGTAGTAATGGTCAGAGGGTCCACGAGAGAATTTACAGACCCAGGGGACTTCAAACTGTTTCTGGACTCTTTAGGAGACTCTTCCATGTACACAACAGTCGGTGACACACCAAGGTCTGCTCTTCTGGAGGTTTGCCTACCTCCCTGGAACTCAGACACCAACCTAGTCACTTACCAAAAAGAGGACCGTTGTCAATGGAGTTGGACTACGAGGCCTTCATCAGATCGTGGGAGCACTTCACGAGGACAGAGACAAAGAAAAATCCAGATCACGCCTAAAACAGGGGGCAGACACTATTGTCACTGGAGGAGAGACTTGATTATATCATTTGCACTCTATGACATCTTGCTGACTTGGTTTTTCCCTGTGCCTTCATCTCACTTTTTTCCTGGATCTGCATGTCCCATTGGTCTCCTCCTCCAAAATCATGACCCATCCCTGCCCCCCGTCTAACGGGAGGCAGGGTACATGAACCCCTCTCCACTGAATAACATATCCTGGGCCCTGCAACATGGAGTTGACCTAGAGGGATGCACACCTTCATGGTTCTGCCCAAGGTGGGGGGTTATCTGGGATTTCTCTCTCCCGCCAGAACTTCCACCTTATTGCTGCTCTGGACTTGTCTCACCCCTTTCTTTAGCTGTGGCCGCCTATCTTAGAGAATGTGGGCTTCTCTTATGTTTGTTCTCTTCAGTATCCTTGTCCTGAGGTTTGGGGGGTCCCATGTGACTGCTGCCAGTGCATGCCCAAGCCCAACTACAAAGTTTAGACCTTAGTGCCCTTAGTTTTCCATGGGCTGTTTTCCCCTTCCCAGCTGAAACCCCACAACAACACTTCCCCCAGGCAGGCCATCAACACCTCTACGGATTCCCTTCCCCTCTTGCCCTCTTCCTAGTGGGTCCCTCATGGCCTGGGTCTCCATCCCCATCAAGGGGGACCTTGAGGTCTTGCTAATACTTAAGCATTACTCCCACACCTTTAAACTTGATCTCCATGAATGTCGACTGCATGTCCCACTACACCATTACTCACATACCAAACAGGTAGACATGGCCCTGTTACAGGAGACTCATCCTTCTCAAGGTGAGTCTGCTAAGCTCAAGCAGAATTGGGCGGGCACGGTTGTTAGTAGCAGTAGAACAGTCAATGAACAAAGTATGCCTTTCCCCTCATGCAGTTGTTCTAAAAAAAGTGGGTAGTTATCTGCACAGGGAAATCCCTTTTCTGCAAGGTACTGAGGATGTGAATGGACAAAGAAGGTTGCTGTGTGCTGGCCTAGCTACAGCTACAGAATGGGACCATCACAGTAGGTTCAAGCTATGCCTCAACTGCTGATAAATCTCTTTTTCTGGCACAACTTTCCCAGCTTCTGTCTTCTTTCGTCAGGACACCCTTGCTGCCGGGGGTGGACTGTAACCTGCCACTGGACCCAATTCTGGACAGGTCAGGTAGGGGGTGACATCCATAACTGACAGGACAGAGCTCTCCTCAGTGACTTAGTTGAGGACCACACTGTGGTGGGCATGTGGTGACTGCTGCTCCCACGGGATCATGAATACACGTTCTTATCCTGCCAGCATGGGACCCAATTTCGTATTGATTAATATTTGATTCACAGCAAGTTCCTACCCCACATAATCTGATATGACACCCTGGAGGTGGATATTGTTGAACATTGCCTGGTTCTGCCGGGGCTTGACGTTGGGCGCACTTCACTGCCTCCCCACCAGTGGCACATGAAGGCCTTTGCTTTCCAACACCCTGAGGCGGCAGTAAAACTGCACTCCCATATTCACTCCTACTTCTCCGAAAATGAGGGCTTGGCGCCCTCTTATAGAGTATTATGGGCAGCTAGCAGGATGACCCTTCAGTGCACAATGAAGGCAGACCCTGCAGCTGCAAACCGTAGAGACCACTCTGATCATAGCCTCCTAGAGACGGAAGTCCTCACCCTCGTTGCGCAATATAGGAATTTCCCATCACAACCCCTTCTCAAGCACTTAGAACTTGCCAAAATCCACATGAATTCATGCTTTACTAGGGCTGCTGAGAAGGCCCTGGTCAAGCTTCAATTGCAATGATGTGATCACAGGGAAAAGGCAGGTAGACTCTTAGCAGCCCAGCTAACCAAAGAGAATTACAACCGCCCGTACCAGTGAGACCAGATCAGGCATGCTTTGTGCATCCCTGTGACATCACACCCCACTTTTCCTCTTAATATGCTTCTCTGTAAGCCACGGAGTGGAGGACAACACTTGAACAGATGGATTCCTTACTGCCCCCTATGCTCCTACTGGTCCAGTTGGACCAAGGGCCGGTATTGTTGTCGGGGGCATTTACAGAGGATGAAGTGGCTGAGGCGGTGGCAACCCTCATAACGTTTATGTCTGCTAGAGAAGACGGGTTCCCGGTTGAGTACTATAAAGAGGAGAAGGACACTACCCCCCCAAGGCAGGCAAAGACCTCTTGGAATGTGTCAATAACCGCCTGATGTGGATTTAAAGATCATGGCCATGATGCTGACCACACGCCTGAGTAACGTTATAGCCCTCCTAATCCATGAATATGCAGTGGGTGTTGTCTGGGCACACAGTCCTCGAGAACATTTTCGATTGTTGATGCATCTACTGTGGGAGGTGAAGGATGACCCATCTGAACTCATAGTGCTTTCTTTGGACACCAAGAAGGCGTTTGACTGGCACTACCTCTTTTATGTTATGTCTCACATGGGCCTGGGAGATTACTTTATTATAAAGTGTGCCTTCTGTAAGATTCCCTAGTGGCACCAGTCTCTTACAGTGGGTTTCTATCGGGCCCATTTGCGGTCAAGTGGGGCACAAATCCCCGCTGCCCCCTTCTGCCCCACCATAGCCCCCTTCTGCCCCACCATAGCCTTGAACCCCTTTGTGGCAGCACTCTGACAAAAGTTGAAAGTTTTGGGCAGTTTAAGGCCTTTCGTTATGGGGCAGAGTGCAGACCATTAAGAGGATGGTACCCCCCCCCACTCAGTTTAATTACCTATTCAGTACGCTACCCCTGCGGTTTTCCCACATCTTCCTCACAAATCAGTCTCCAGTGCAATGCTTGGAGTCATATTGTTTTGTTTCATCCAGGGTGGCACAATAAGTGTTATGTTATGTTATGTTATTTATTTTTTTGTATAGCGCAACGGTTACTCAAAAAGAGAATCCCGGCGCTTTAGGTAAGGTGAACAGGTTACAAAATAACACAACACAGAGAAAACAGTTCAAAAGTTCACAAAAGAAACGGGGCTACCAGCAAACCTATTGAGAGAACAGCCAGGTTTTGAGGCCTTTCCTAAAATCAAGAAGAGTAGTCGCCCCCCGCAAAGGGAGCGGTAAGGAATTCCACATCTGTGGGGCCAGCAGACTGAAGGAGCGGCCCCCTAGGCGAGCCCTCTTCACACGCGGAACAGCCGCGAGAAGTAAAGATTCCGACCTCAACGCGCGAGTAGGATGATAAAAAGCGAGTCTCTTTTGAAGATGTTTAGCTCCCACCGCATGGAGAGCCTTATAGGCCAAGGTCAGAGCCTTAAAGGCAATCCGTTTGCGGATGGGTAGCCAGTGTAGCGTCACCAACAACCCAGAGGCGCTGAAGCGTCTACTTAGGCCAAAGATGGCCCTGGCCGCCGCGTTCTGTGCCACTTGAAGCCTCTGCAGCAAATACTCTGGCAGGCCCAGGTACAGGCTGTTGGCATAATCCAACCTGGAGCCTATCAGGGCCTGCACCGTCAGCCTCCTGTGCTCCTCGGACAAGAGAGGCAGAAACTTCCGCAACATTTTTAGCAGGCCGAAACAGGTGCCGGTTACCCCCAGAATCTGGGCTTTCATCGTCAGCCCCTTGTCCATCTTAACCCCCAGGTTTTTAGCCATGGGAGAAGAGCCGGACGGAGGGAACATGTTGATGGGCCACCAGGCCTGCCAGCTGGGCTCCGAATCGCACCCGAAGAAGAGTACCTCCGATTTATCAGAATTGCACTTGAGGCTGTGCAGTTGGAACCATGCGAACACCGCCCCAAGGCAATTCTGGATACTCTCCCCGTCAAAGTCAGCACCCCTCTCACATGAGAAGAGGAGCTGAGTGTCGTCGGCATACGACACGATCCGGGCACCAAAAGACTCCACCACCGCCGCCAAAGGGGTCATATAGATATTAAAGAGGGTCGGGCTCAATATAGAGCCCTGAGGGACCCCGACTCCCAAAGGCGGCATAACAGCGGTGTCAGATGATGTCCAGATCGTTTGCCGGCGGCCGGCCAAGAAGGAAGAAAACCATTTGAGCACCGTCCCCCGCAGGCCAATCTCAAAGAGTCTTGCGAGCAGGCCCTCATGGGGGATGGTGTCAAAGGCCGCCGACAGGTCCAACAACACCAGCATGACTTTGCCCCCGGAATCCAGCACCCCTTTGATGGTTTCCGAAACCTCAAGGAGCGCGGTCTCGGTGCTGCGGTTTGAGCGGAAGCCTGACTGGGAGTCGTGCAAGATCTCATGAGACTCCAAAAAATTGGCGAGCACCGACTGAACGTGCTTTTCCAAGATTTTTACAAAAGCCGGCAGCAGCGAGATAGGCCTGTAATTGGCTGGGGCTTTCGGGTCAAGTCCCGGCTTTTTAAGCAACGGGATGACCATTGCCTGCTTCCATGATGGCGGCACCTCTCCCGAACTCAACGACAGGTTGAGAAGAGGGTGAGCCAGCGGATTAACCACCTCCGCCAATTTACCCAGAAGCTTAGCTGGGCAGGGGTCAAGCGGAGACCCAGATTTTAAATTGCCCATGAGCGCAAGGGAGGCGGAGGCTGGTAGAGATGGAAACTCAGCCAATATGGCGCCCTGCATGACTGGGGGGGGCATACCCGCCTCTGGCACCGGCAACGTGACCGGTCCACTCGAAGGAAAGGAGTCCTGGATGAGTTTGATCTTGCCTGTAAAGAAGCACGCCAGATCTACTGCCCAGGATTCTACAGGGCCCTCTTCCGAGGCGGTGGTCCGAGGTGAGATGAATTCTCGAACGATAGTAAAAATCTCCTTACTGGAGTTCGAAGCTGCTTCGATTCTCCCCGCGAAATAGGCTTTCTTTTCGAGGCGGATATCGCGGTGGTACGCTTTAACCACAGCCTTATAGGCAGACCTGTCCTTGCTGTCATAATGTGCCCGCCAGGCCCTTTCGGCTACCTTGCACTGCTGCCGCGTAGCCCACAGAGCCGTGGTAAACCAAGGGGCCGAGACCCGCTTAGATGTCGAGCGGGGGGGCAGAACAGGGGCCAGGTCATTCAGCCTCTCCGTGAGCCACTTTTGCAGGGCCTCCAAGTCGCTTTCTAACTCGCCAGACAGAGGGCAAGGGTAAGTCGCAGCAGCCTGGGCCAGCATCTCAGGGGTCACCCTGCTAAATGCTCTACAGGCTCGTCCCCTCTGCTGTGAGACATGGTTCGACGCCCTAAGCTTGCCACTGATTACAAATTTGGCAAGCCAATGATCCGACCACAGGACCGGGAGAATCTCTTTCACACCTTGACTTACAATCCCTGGTTACCGCTGGTACCATATAGTAGGGACTCATAAGTAGGCAATGTTATACCAATTAGGTATAAACCAGTTAATGATATACTTTTAAGGGTCAGATCACTGTAGGGGTCTGTTAGGAGGCCTCAGGGCCCTCTCAGATTTGAAAACCAGCAGCATCAGTCCAAAACTTTGGGGGTGATCATGCAAAAAGAGCCATTTCTTTTCAGTTATAATAATTGAGAAAGCAGTCTCCACCCACCTACAGGGGCAAATGAAAGGTAGGAGCCCCCTTGAGGATACAAGTCTATGTTCAGATCACGCTGCAACACTGAGAATCCACTTTTCAAGTAGGCGATGACAGCCTACTCATCAATGACAGAAGCAAACCCTGTCTCCTGATCTTGTCGATCTCTCCACAGTTTTTGAAACAACACTCTTGAATGGTGCATTGGATTCTTAGACACAGCCCTCCTATCACACCAGCCACCACAGAGAGGACCCGTAAGAGCCAGTGGACTCCCTGCAGCAACTACACAGCCTTAGAAAGCCACTAAGAGCTGCCAAGTCTGGACAACATTAGACTGTAATCTACGAGAAGCAGAAAGGAAAATACCAGAGGACAGACCACCTCCATCTTGGCACTCATGAACTGAAATAGCATCCCCACAGACATCCGAGCCACTCCAACGCCCTTAAGATTCAGAAAAATCAGAAAGATTCATCTTTCCAAGGAGCACTACCCCTGCACGCTGGTATAGGGAAACAGCTCTGCCTCCGGATTACCAGATATCTGTGCTGCTCCACTTCATCCCCGCGCCTGGCTAGCGATGCGCTGTACTGCCGTGACTCTACGGACACCCACAGACCGACCGTCTGGAACTTCCCTTCAAGATGCTGCAATTTCGTCGCTAAGGACGCTGGCTCTCTACCTATCCCGGCTGCGATAACTCAGACGCAGAACCGGAGATTGGTCTGCGTTAACACAGGATCGTCCTCCATTCCCTCTGCGGAACCTTCCTTGCGGTCATTTTACCCCTATTGCACCTTCGGTCGTACGGGGCTTGGATTCAGGAACGCATTGCCGTTTTTGTTCTTACGCTGTCCGCATCCAGCAAACTTTCCCAGGCATTCGCTTCATCATTTTAGTCCTGAAGAGATCCCACCACCTCTATGGGGATCGAAACGTCGTCGACTCACGTCTCTGAACTCCTAACTGTACGTTGTATTTTATAATAGAGTATGAGATGCTATACTGACTGTGACTTTCAATAATTTGAATTCTGCAAACACTACAAAGTCACTTTTTAAGTCCCTTGCCTGTGGTAAGGAAATCGGCTGATTTCCTTTTTACCCACTCACGGTTTGCTCACTTATCTCACCGCATATTAATTGTGTTTTTACCTTATTGTTATTACATTTCAATTATTTTCCAATTATGGACATAGTAAATTCCAATTTTTGATTGTAAGAATTGTGAGACTATACCCATCCTAATTGAATGGGACCCTTGTTTCTCTAAAATATATATCTACCCCTGGTCCCGTCCGACCCGTAGGGTTTCCTTGTTTTTCTTCGCTCCACTTCATTGCAGTATTGGAGGACAAAAAAGCGCAGGGAGGAGTAACACACCTGTGCTAATCTCCAGAAATATTTCTAGTAGCAAAGGCCTCTGGAGTGAGGATACAGAAACAACCTAACCTGACAGGGTGGAGCAAGATAAGCTGTGTCTGCTTGGAAAAGTTGGGATTTGGGCTGCAGATGGTCGGTACCCTGGTGTCACTTTAGCCTGGATAAGTATGTCAGATCCGTTTCCAAGGTAACATGATCTGGTGTTTCCATTTTGAGTGGGGTCTGCCTGGGTGAGTGCTGTGAGTGCTTTTGTTCATGAAACATTCTGGGACCAGCCAGAGCTGCAGAGAGTGTCTTTGGTTCAATCATGGAATATTTAGGCTCACTGGAAGCAGTCTGTAAATGCAGTAGGTGTGAGGGATTTTACCCGAGCAGAAACCTGGAGTGATCTCCATACCAGTGTTATATGGCCATTAGGGTCATTGCCGACATTGCTAAGTTGGCCTGAGCTCTGCTGCCATGATGCTGCTTTTGCGCACGTTACTACATGACTTTATTTTGCAAGACTCTGTTTATGCCTTTAACATGAGAACTGTCTGCTTTTCGCGTATTTGCCAGTTCCCGGAGTTTAGCCTGAACACGATGTGCAAGGCGATAAACAATGCCCCTTGTTATTCTGTTCTGGTCAGCCCCTTGCACCTAGAAAAAACATGCTAAACACAGCTGCACTGCTGGAAACTTGTGCTTTAATATTACGGGGATGCATGTTGTTCAAACGCACTTGGAGAGAGATCTTTCCAGGGAGAAGAGCTATACTGTTCCTATGATGTGAAGCTTCCATCTAGGCACTAAGGTATGGGGTCTGCTGACAAAGCCCAGAGATCTTCCTTTATATAATAAAACTCAACCTGACCAAGGGGAGGGTGGTTAGGCCTTATAGTCCTTTTTCTACTGTCTGTATATGATGACATGCCCCTTTATATTATGTGGGATTGTAACAATGCTAATTATTCTGAGTTTATGCATTTCGCTGCTGGTGGTGGCTCGTATACTGCATTATAGAGCACGATAGTTCAAATAAATATTTTGAACTATACAGTGACTCTGACAATCCTTATTATGAACAAGTACGAGTGAGTGAGCGAAAGGGTACGTCTGGCTACCGCGATTCCTGGGAGAGTCTGGAGAGCTGTGTTCTGGGTCGTCTAATCATTTGTAGCTTCGTGATTATGTAGGAGAACTAATGAGACACTATAGCTAGTCAGTTTTTGGATTTTGGGTACTAAGGTGGTAGGAAGATACAACCCCTATACACTGAGGTCCTGTTTTCCTGCGCATAGTTCTGTGTATGTGCAGAATCCCCGCAACACCAGTTCTACCGCAGAGAGCCTCTTAGAAGCATTCACTTTAGACACCCACGGGGACCTCTCTCATGGTATATCCTCCGAGGAATGCCAGGGTCCCAAGTTAGGATCAATCCCTCACTTTGATGTGGCCCTCAGGGATGTAACACAATCTCTGTAATCAGAAGGGGACCTCCAGGGTCCTAAAGGAAGCTGAAATAATATAAAGTATTATCCCGCTGACACTGACTACGGTGCAAGCACATAAGACTAAGTGAAGGTAAGGAGCAGACATGCTTGTTGTACAACCCCTAACCTTGTTACTTCCTGGTCCTTATAATGTATGTGAGCCACAGGTGGTCTCAGTGCTTATGCTGTCTAGAGGGGGATGGGAACCCGAGACAAGAGATGCAACTCAGCAGAAAGAGCAGCATCCATAGAGCTTCGAATACATTGCAATGAACGCAGTTGATAGCACTAACTGGTCCATGTGGTCCTAAGCAGAGGATGCTCAGACAGGGTAATGGATACTGACAGAATGCATGGCTGTATGGCTGAACACAGCTTACTTGAATGTTCCGCATATCTATGATCATGGTATAATCCACAGCCACTTACAAATAGCGTCTTGTTCCTCAGTGGTGAAGTAGTGACACAGCAACCAATGATGCCACCAAATAGCAATGTGGATTGCAGGAAATCTTAGTGAGAGACTTAGCACGTATGCATGTGTTTCAGAAACCAACTGGATGAATAAAATAGGTAAACGTGTAACTATGCAGATGTTCATCTTTAAAACTGGATGATGATTTCTATGAGGTGACCAGCACTGTCATACTCAGATATGACCTGTGATGCTGACAAGCCTTGAAAATGAAAGGTTTAAGTATACAATTTGTCTCACCATATTGCATAGGTAGGGATAAGATATACATCTGAGGGATTGCACTGATATGATGTATTAAGGTGCACGACCGTCCAAATACTTGTGTGTACAGAGTAGAGTGAAAGAACATTTGGAATGCTTTTCGCCCACAGTTAATGGTGAGGATCGTGTTCCTTTAACACACTGCAGCGGGGCCCATATATACAGATATCTTATAAGTGAAATCTCAGTCTCTTATCTGTTTACAACATAGAGTGACTGAAACTGTTAAACGTTTCCTATGAATTGTCTGGTAATTATATGTGACACATCTGAGTGGAAGACAGTACCAAGAAGTCACCTAAGGTTGTGCAGAGGTGAAAGAAGTCTGTTCTGTGCTTCACATCAGCGCGTTGCACACTGCCATGTCCAGACAGATGTGCAGCGCCCTCGAATCTGGAGCTGCTCCATGGCTTCTGCCCCTGTGGTGACCCCGAGGGCTTTTCTGTGGCATGTAGGTAGCATGAGGAACAATCAGAAGCAGCAGATAGGTTTCAGAATGCTGGGTGGCATAGGGGAGGCCTCATTTATGAGGTTTTGCCGTAGGGCAGCGCATCAGGCCTTCCTTCAGGACTTCCCTACAGCAAAATTAAAGGGCAGGAATGCACCGTATCTATCAGATAAGGCGCATTCCAGTCCTTTTCCGCTGCACTGGTGCACAATGGGCTGGCGTGGACCAACGCAGGCACCTTTTCACCATGGTGCAAGGGTGCCTGCGTTGCGGGTATGATTATTTTTGACTTCCTGTACAAAAATAATCACAAGAGGCTTTTTCCTCTTTCTATGTGTGCTCCCGCGGGGTGGAGTAAGTTTTTGGCTCTGCCTCAGATTTACAATTTCTCATAAATCTGAGACAGTGTCGAAAAGCCATGGATGTTGGTGGGAACGCCCCCAGCAACACCCATTGCACGCCCATTTAACACAGAAAACTGCGTTAAAGGGACCGATATTTATCAGGCAGCACTAAGCCAAAAAAAGTGGCTTAATGCTCCCTGATAAATATCACACAGGCTTCAGCGCCAGGAAACGTCACAAAAAGTGAACTTCCAGCGGCGCAAGGGGCCTCAGAAATGTAGCCCTGGATGTTAATTTTGGGCTTCTTCTTTGAGGTGGAATGAACAACCCGAATTTAAAAAAAAGGGGCAGAGCTAAGCCTTGTAAAATGTCCTACACTTGATGGTGGCCACTGCACCGGGAGTTATTGGAGTTGCCCAGTCCAAGAGGTTGTGGTCTTTCTTCCTGTACTCTAAATTATTTTGTCAAGCACATATAAGGTAGTTCTCGGAAATGCATGATGCATTTCCATGCATTTTGCTCCCTATTACTACGTCGCCCTAAATGTTCATTTGCTATGCATTGCTGTCCCTGGTATTTAGTACATTGCCTACCAGACAGTGCAGCTGTCTGGTTGTTAAAGGCATCTTTAGGACATTCTGAAAGTTGACCTAAAAATGCATTCCGCCCACTGCTTACCATTGGCTTTGTGGTGTGTAACTCACATTTGCCTGTTTTCTATTTGCTGGCATTATTTGTTTTAGGCTGCCTAGCTTGTCTTTGTCCCTCCAGTAGAACATTGCCTATTTACTGTATTCTTCCACCAGTGCTCACTTTCTGTAAACAGGAATTTACATTCTTTTCTTATCATGTCGCTGTGCATTCAAAAACATGTCAAATGTCAGGCTCTGTCTTCAGAGGGAGCTTGGTGTTTACTTTTCTGTCTCTGACTTCAAAGTGAGAGGATTTATCTGATAATCTGGAGGTGTGAGAGAAAATACTTTTCTCTAGCACACAATGACATTTAAACGTCTGCAAATGAACTGTGCAAATATTTCAGAATATCTCAGAATTAGGGAAGGACCAATGAAGCACATTTTTTTATAATTCTGAAGTGTGCTGGAAACAAATATTTTGATACGATCAAAACAAATCAAAACATAAGGTGATGTCATTTCCACGCGTTATCAGTAGTGTCCTCTATTGTTTGGTCAGTAATACTTATGTCCGTGCAAATGTAATGGCAAATGTAGTGGCCATTCCAATTGAAAATGTGTTGTTTGTGTTGTCTGTTGTGTTGTCTGTTGTACTCCACTCTCCACCACTCCACTCCATGCCACCCCACGCTACAACACTCTATGCCACTTTACTATACGACACTCTAGTGCACTCTACTCCACTCCATGCCCCTTGACTCTGTGCCACTCCATACTACACAACCCACTCTACTCCAGTCCACAACAATCCACTGTACTTCACGACACTCCGTGACATTCCACTCTACTCTACTCCACAAAGCTCCACTCTACTCTACTCCATGACACTTTATTCTTCAACACTGCACTCAAGACTCCACTCTATGACACTCCTCTCTATGACACTCCACTCTACAACACGGCACTCTACAACACTCCACTCTACAACAATCCACTCCACTCTCCTCTATTGTACTAACTTTAACCCATGCTGAACAGTAGCCACACTGGTGTACAATATGGCTAAAACACGTTGGCCAAGTCAATAGCTCTTGCATAGGCAAGACCTATTGGCTTTGCAAATGCTTGTTCCTACAGTAGGTTGTGTTATTTTCTCCATGGATAGTTTCTTGCCTCTGCTTGTTCTAGTTGGCTCTTTTCTCCTTCCTGATGTTCAGGAGGAGTTTGGTGCCTTGCTGTTTTCACCAACACTATCTTCATCTTCAATCTTCAATCAGGAGTTACTAACATGCCCGGCTTTAGGGCGGTGCAAGTGGAGCGGGCGCACTGGGTGCTGACCTGGAGGAGGGCGGGAGGCTAATCTCAGGGGGGGTGGTGTATTTAGCAATAATTTAACATTTAAAAGCACTTGCTACAGACTTCATTGTGCCTCCAGCTTTCCAGCAGCAATGAAAATGTCAAGATAACTCTTGTGATTAATGTTCCTGCAAGAGAGAGAGATTGAGTCTTGTCTAGTGGCAGTTTCGCCATAAAGTAGCGCAGAGGGTTAATATGCCTGCTGCAAAGAACAGGTTGTATTTTATGTGGTTAGCTGAGTTGATTAGTAAGCCAGCCTTTAACAGCCTTGTAAAACAAATGAAATGTATGTGAGAGAGGGACTACGGAGGGATGAGGGGCACTTTTACCAGGTTTCAGTGAGGGAATCCGAGGAGGAGGTCATGGGGGGCCAAAAAAGATTGTCACACTGGGAGCCACTCGCGATAAAGCGGGCCCTGGTTACTAAGATTGCCAAAGGAGGTTTTTTTAGAAATATAAATGACCTCGCTATGTTCACAATGCCCTCATCTCATTCACCACATCTCCAGCAGCAGCATCCTGGGCACAGATTGGCTCTGTGAAGTTTGTATGGTGTCCAGAGCCAATCTTATAATATTTTAAAGAAACAAAACTGGAGGTGTGCGTCTCGTAAGCCAGTGCCAT
The DNA here is from genome assembly GCF_964204655.1 of Triturus cristatus. NCBI lineage: Eukaryota > Metazoa > Chordata > Amphibia > Caudata > Salamandridae > Triturus > Triturus cristatus. Next base: position 1,162,697,261 of record NC_140584.1, read on the forward strand.
GGGTGTTAACCAGCTCCGTCTATCCAGTTTCTCTATCATACTTGGTCAGCCTAGTTTACCATTGATCCGGAAGTGCTATAGAGTACCTTCAATCAGAACGCTGTAAATGCCAGAGACAATCCCTTTCAACTCAAACTGTCTCTCCAGGTCGTTGTAAATTGGTGATTTCTGTACATCTTTAATTCCTCCACCCAATTCACTATGCAGGTTGTTGTTCAATTGTATGTATTTCTATTGCTGATTGAGGAATGACAAACTCCTCCGTCAGTCTCTGAGAGGACCTCAAAGTTCCACCAACCACTAGTTGTTTTATAATAATGATTCCTGTAAAAGAGCATTCCAGCCAGTGGGCATGATTGTCACAGATCTGTATTTCCGAATTGTTCTATTTTTCTATATTCCTCCTATTTAGGCTCCTTAGTGGTTTCTAGAAAGTAAATCCCTGTCTTTATGTCGACCATAGTTTGGATCTTATGATTGTTATGTATCAGCTGCACCGCACTGTGACCATGAGTTTCTACTGCACTGTGACCATGAGTTTGTACTGTACTGCACTGTGACCATGAGTTTGTACTGTACTGCACTGGGACCATGAGTTTGTACTGTACTGCACTGGGACCATGAGTTTGTACTGTACTGCACTGTGACCATGAGTTTGTACTGTACTGTACTGCACTGGGACCATGAGTTTGTACTGTACTGTACTGCACTGGGACCATGAGTTTGTACTGTACTGTACTGCACTGGGACCATGAGTTTGTACTGTACTGCACTGGGACCATGAGTTTGTACTGCACTGCACTGGGACCATGAGTTTGTACTGTACTGCACTGGGACCATGAGTTTGTACTGTACTGTACTGCACTGGGACCATGAGTTTGTACTGTACTGTACTGGGACCATGAGTTTGTACTGTACTGCACTGGGACCATGAGTTTGTACTGTACTGTACTGCACTGGGACCATGAGTTTGTACTGTACTGCACTGGGACCATGAGTTTGTACTGTACTGTACTGCACTGGGACCATGAGTTTGTACTGTACTGCACTGGGACCATGAGTTTGTTCTGTACTGTACCGCACTGTGACCATGAGTTTGTACTGTACTGTACTGCACTGTGACTATGAGTTTGTACTGTACTGTGACCATTGGTTTGTACTGTACTGCACTGTGACTATGAGTTTGTACTGTACTGTGACCATGAGTTTGCACTGTACCTTACTGTACTGTGACCATGAGTTTGTACTGTACCATACTGCACTGGGACCATGAGTTTGTTCTGTACTGTACTGTGACCATGAGTTTGTACTGTACCGTACTGCACTGTGACCATGAGTTTGTACTGTACTGCACTGTGACCATGAGTTTGTACTGTACTGCACTGTGACCATGAGTTTGTACTGTACCGTGACCATGAGTTTGTACTGTACTGCACTGTGACCATGAGTTTGTACTGTACCGCACTGTGACCATGAGTTTGTACTGTACTGCACAGTGACCATGAGTTTGTACTGTACTGTACCGCACTGTGACCATGAGTTTGTACTGTACTGCACTGGGACCATGAGTTTGTACTTTACTGCACTGTGACCATGAGTTTGTACTGTACTGTACTGCACTGGGACCATGAGTTTGTACTGTACTGCACTGGGACCATGAGTTTGTACTGTACTGTACTGCACTGGGACCATGAATTTGTACTGTACTGCACTGGGACCATGAGTTTGTACTGTACTGTACTGCACTGGGACCATGAGTTTGTACTGTACTGCACTGGGACCATGAGTTTGTTCTCTACTGTACCGCACTGTTACCATGAGTTTGTACTGTACTGTGACCATTGGTTTGTACTGTACTGTACTGCACGGTGACTATGAGTTTGTACTGTACTGTGACCATGAGTTTGTACTGTACCGTACTGTACTGTGACCATGAGTTTGTACTGTACCATACTGCACTGGGACCATGAGTTTGTTCTGTACTGTACTGTGACCATGAGTTAGTACTGTACCGTACTGCACTGGGACCATGAGTTTGTACTCTACTGCACTGTGACCATGAGTTTGTACTGTACTGCACTGTGACCATGAGTTTGTACTGTACCGCACTGTGACCATGAGTTTGTACTGTACTCTACTGCACTGGGACCATGAGTTTGTACTGTACTGCACTGTGACCATGAGTTTGTACTGTACTGTACCGCACTGTGACCATGAGTTTGTACTGTACTGCACTGGGACCATGAGTTTGTACTTTACTGCACTGTGACCATGAGTTTGTTCTGTTCTGTACTGCACTGTGACCATGAGTTTGTACTTTACTGCACTGTGACCATGAGTTTGTACTGTACTCTGACCATGAGTTTGTTCTGTTCTGTACTGCACTGTGACCATGAGTTTGTACTTTATTGCACTGTGACCATGAGTTTGTACTGTACTGTACTGTGACCATGAGTTTGTTTTGTTCTGTACTGCACTGTGACCATGAGTTTGTTCTGTTCTGTACTGCACTGTGACTATGAGTTTGTACTGTACTGTGACCATTGGTTTGTACTGTACTGCACTGTGACTATGAGTTTGTACTGTACTGTGACCATGAGTTTGCACTGTACCGTACTGTACTGTGACCATGAGTTTGTACTGTACCATACTGCACTGGGACCATGAGTTTGTTCTGTACTGTACTGTGACCATGAGTTTGTACTGTACCGTACTGCACTGTGACCATGAGTTTGTACTGTACTGCACTGTGACCATGAGTTTGTACTGTACTGCACTGTGACCATGAGTTTGTTCTGTTCTGTACTGCACTGTGACCATGAGTTTGTACTTTACTGCACTGTGACCATGAGTTTGTACTGTACTGTACTGTGACCATGAGTTTGTTCTGTTCTGTACTGCACTGTGACCATGAGTTTGTTCTGTTCTGTACTGCACTGTGACCATGAGTTTGTACTGTACTGCACTGTGACCATGAGTTTGTACTTTACTGCACTGTGACCATGAGTTTGTACTGTACTGTACTGTGACCATGAGTTTGTTCTGTTCTGTACTGCACTGTGACCATGAGTTTGTTCTGTTCTGTACTGCACTGGGACCATGAGTTTGTACTGCACTGTGACCATGAGTTTGTACTGTACTGTGACCATGAGTTTGTTCTGCACTGTGACCATGAGTTTGTACTGTACTGTGACCATGAGTTTGTACTGTACTGCACTGTGACCATGAGTTTGTCCTGTACTGCACTGTGACTGTCGCTTCCTGACTCCTCAAGCACAGCCTGCGGATTGATGCCTTCAGCTGGCCCTGTGCTGCCTGAAGGTGAGTTAAAGGTACTGGAAGGAGGTTGTGGAATTGGCACCTTTATTGATATTTGGGCTAGCGTGGTGTGGGTTCTCAGCAGAGGCATGAAACCACCAGTCACCCTCCCAGTTCTGTCCTCTCAGTGGCATGCTCCCATTATAATATCACTGGACCCAGTGCTTAATTTGAGCTGGTGGTTGCAGGTGGGGCCCACCCACCGGCGCTCATTTTTGGCGACCAGCACTTATTTTTCTTAATCAGACTTTGGCTCAGAGAAAGAGAGAGAAACACTTAAAAGGGGGAAAGAAGAAGGAAGAGAAAGATGGTAAACTGTGACAAAGGGAGAAAGCATGGATGAAAATTAACATGCAAAAGTAAGGTAAAGGGGCAAGGAACATCTGGTGGTGGTGAAAGAGATATTAGGTGGAATCAAGAAAATCCAGCCTTGGTGTCCGGCATCCCTGACATTCGATAGCGCCCCAGCCGCAGGCTTCTCACTAAAACCTTGGGCATTGGCACTTATTCTTTCCCCAATTCAGCACTAGTGGCACTCTACTTGTAGCATTCTACCATCTGGAAGCCACCCTCTTAGGAGTACCGAGCACCTGTGTTTGCAGTATAACTTAATGTTGGATTGTCTCCACCGTTAGGGCAAAGAAGCGTCGCACCCATGCCAGCAGCTGCAAACACGAAAAATAAAATAATATTAAAACAATTTTATTATAATTTTATTTTTCTCCAGGAGCCAAGTCTCAGGAGCTGGGCCATCATGATGAGAGTACTGAAGGAGGAGTGGCGGGCACTGCTGCAAGTGTGCATGTGAGTTTGGCCAGCTGTGTTAGGACGGCCAAACCGACATGCGCACTGACATCTCTCCGACCCGAGCTGCACTGCTGGGTGGAGAGAACAGCAGGCACAGGATCCCAGTCTCTCTGGAAGTGCAACTTAAGCCTACTCATGCCAATCCAGGGCCGTAACACAGGGCCCGCATCCCCCGCAGTGTTGGGGGGCCCCCCGAGCTGCAGGGGGCCCCCTCAGCACTGTACTCACGCCAGAGAGCACCGGATTAAATCCGGAGTGTGGGCCCCTCTGTGTACCCTGCAGGGGAGCCCCTCCAACTTGCGTTACGCCACTGGGCCAATCCCGGCGCTTCACTCATGTTGGTGTTACCAGCATGAGAGCAGCATATGCATTCACTGTGGGGGAGTCTGGGATCCCGTACATAGCAGCAGAAGAGAACCGAGGTGGCGAGCAGCAGGTAAGTGCTTTTATATTTGTATTTACTGATATTGTGTGTCCCCCCCATGCGCTGCTCCACCACTTTCGTCAGATAGCAGCCGCTACTGATTGTCTCCCATGAAAATGTTATGTATTCTTTTATTAAAAAAAGAAAGGAAAATCAACAGCCAGGAAGGCTCAGGAAGGAGAAGCACGTGAAAGTGCCAAACACCTTTGACTGTGGTCATTAACTCAAGCTAGCAATACTCAACTCCGAGCCAATCATGAGTTCTCCTTTTCATGTTTGCTAAGGGAGACCGTGGCAGTGGAATACTTGTGATTCTCCAGAAGGGAACTTCAATACTTCAACCTGACTGTCTTCACACAAACACAGGGTATCTTTTTTAAAAGGTCAGCTCCATCCTGATGCTCGCATATAACCCCTTAGCTATTTGCTTTTGGCCATGATTCAGTGGAGGAGGGTCTCAAAGAGCTGCCAAAAGACAGTGTCTCCCCTGTCGATGCAAGCAGGCGCCACCCATCACGAGAGGGGCAGGAGATATGTGAGCTCTGAAGATGTACAGCCACTACGATGGCATCATTCCACTGGAAGACATGTTACCTTTCCACACAGGCACAGATGCCATTTGTATCAAAGACCCCTTCCCCTAACGAGGCGCCTTCCCCAGCAGACACGGTCACTGTGCTGGAGAGACCTCTGTGTGCCTGGCAGGTTTGCCACAGTAAAGGTGCCTGAGGATGTTTTCCCGTCACACCGGTGGATGGGATTTCTGCTGGTCAAACTGCACATGATCATGCCAGTAGTGTCTTCATTGGAATTAAAAAGAAGTTTACTGGATTGTAACTTCAGAGGCTCACAGGTTTTCTCCCTGTGGAATTGCAGAGCAAAAGATATGGACAACACATGTTATGTTAAGGAATTTTTTAAAGCGCGCGTATACCCAAGGGTGTCTTGACGCTATCGGAGACGGCAAGCTAGAAGCAGCTTCAGAGGTTAAATAGCCAAGTTTGTATCTCCTTCCTGAATGCCATTAACGAAGGGATGGCTCTGATATGTGAAGGCACACTATTCAAAGTTTAGCCGTGCCGTAAATAATACTTCTACCACCCCATTGCGCCTTTTAAATTTAGGAACAACTAAGATCTTGGCATTAGCAGAGTTTATTGGAACATTGGGACGCTGTCTGCAATTGCACGGTGGAACTTATCAAGGCTCCAAGACTCATACAGAAGAAAGCGATGGATTATTTTAGAGAGTATACATACTAACGACATTGATAAAACACAGAAATTTTTAAGCGGCCTGAGTTGCTGATATTTTACTGACTGGAATTGACGTTTAATGGACACTGATTGTCAGATTGGGACCTACGATACTATATAATTGGGCCTTGAGGAAGCCCTGGTGAGGGAGAAACGCGCGTCGGCTGGCTGCTATATGTCCAAAAATAAAAATAAAAGTATCTTCTGAATGATCTACAGCGACTATTCTGGAAACTTCTTCATTAAGATGACGAAATGGTTGTGTTTGAGTGTTTAGACACACTTTGGATAACAGTGATATATTTATGGTGTGCCACTGTGTCTTGTTTTTGAAGAGTGGAGTTCTCTGTTGGGGAATATGTCGTTTGAAGGCGATCTAAGAAAGTCCGGCCTAGTTGTGCATTCCTTTGTGTAGAAAGCCCAGGGCCTTACATTTTGCACGACTGCAAATAGTGTGACTTACGAAGTCCGTGGGAAATAGAATGAAACTTAAGGATCATTCTAGCCGTCCCATATGTTTTTTCTAGAATGTTTAGGTAGAGACTTTTGCAATAGTCCAATTTAGATAGAACTAGTGCTGTAATCAGGGTCTCCTATGACTGTCAATGATGAAGGCAGGATTTTCCTGATCAGCTTTAAGATGTAATAAGCTGAAGAAGTTATGGCCGATACTTGGGCACTCACGTTGAGGTTGTTATCAACATGTCAGGGCCAACACAGTACAGAGATACTATGTACAAGATAACAAGTATTGGTAATGCATCGGTTTCGCCTATGTGATAATAATAAGTTGTTTTTATCAATAACCATCTGAGACGAATAAAAGAGCTGCCTGAAGTGGAGAGGATGTGAGCAGCAGCCAGAGCTGCTGACTCGAGAGCTAGGGATCCTGGCTATAGTTCCGGCTGCGCAACAGCTTGTGATTCTGGGCATATCACTTATTCACTCCCAGTAATAAGTTGCATAAAAATTTGCTGCAAGACGAAAAAGCAGAAAAAGGTAAAACTTTATGAAAAAAGAATTCTACCAAAGTGGTGATAACATTATTTTGGCTATGATGTGTAAAATGTCTCCTCACTACGCTAACATAACAATTATAACACTTATTGTTCTTTGTATTTTGCCATAATTGCAAAACTGCACAACTGTCCCTGAACGTGGTGTTGTTTTTGTAATCGAAAAATGATTTAAAAAAAAATAATTTAAAACAGTATTCCGGCTACAGACAACTGACAAGAGAAGCAGACCCAGAACAAGCATTGGTAAATGGAAGAAAATACAAATGGAAGAAAACTGAGTGGCAAGCACAGGAACCAATGAAAAGCCAGAAAAGAGGTGGGATGTCAGCCCCTTTCAAGTTTATATTAAAACAATAGATTTCACAAGCAACCTCAAAAGTAAGGAAGACCCAGTTGATATTTTTAACAGTTTCAAAATGGACATAATTGTCCACTTATTGATATGTACAATAAAGAATAATCCATGTATTCGTGTCTGGGCGAAGGGAAAGCCTAAACTACTTTACATTGCAAAAGAGCCGCAGGCAGCCCTCCTTGTGCTAACAAAGCCTCCAGGTGAGTCTATGCCCCGCCCCTCCGCCAGAGAGAGGCTCTTCCGGGTGCAGACCGCAGAGCAGCTGTGTTTTCTCTTCTCAATGTTTCAATACAAAATTCTGTTTTCGAAACGTCCCTCTTAGGCAGGAAAAACAGGTTACCTTTCAGCGTTTGCTTATTTATAGGTAAAGTTCTGTGGTTTGTACAAGACTGGAATTTCCAGACTTATCTAATCTTTAACCAATCTGCTTGTAATATTTGCACTATCACAAACTAAGAAAGTGGGCGCATTATAACGAAGGATCATGGAGGAGAGAATGAAAATGTAATTTGTAGGACGGAGTGTGACATCCCCGTCTATACTGCTGACCATGAAGCCGCCCCCCCCCCCCCCCCCCACGGTTGGACCTCCCCTCCGAGAGGGAGGAAGTTGCAGTCTGCCTATGGAATTGTGCTGTTTAATGCTGTGCTAAATTCAGAATACCGCTCCTTCTGAGTCTAATGATGCAGAAGAGCGACAGGGATTTCTATTCGATGCGCGTGACTGCCACCCTCTGGGAGTGACATGTGAGAAGTTCATGAGTAGTGTGTGCTGTATAAAGGCTGCAATACAATAAAGTAACGTAACACGTGTATTTGTAAAGCACACATTCACTCAGAGCCCAGCGATTCTCTTAGACAGTCGCTGAGGGATGCTGACTGGAACGAAAGGCTCCACACCATCCCATGTCCTATACTCTTGTCAGACGTCGATGACTCCAGGGATGGGTGCATGTCCAGTGGGTCAGGGACCGGAGTCCTAGCAGTGCCATGGTTCACAGTCCTAAGTGTCTTCTCCCACTCCAACCAACCAGGCTCGGTGCTCTCTTTGTGTCCCATCCTCTGCGCCACACCAGGGGCTCCCGTCCTCAGCAGACCTCAAGGCTTGCGGGGCTCATGAGTTCGCTTGTCCAGGAAAACGTTCTGCCTTTGCTTTATCGTTGGGTTCCTGTAAATGGTGTCTGTTTCAACAGTGTATTATTAGTCCAGGAATAGAGGAGAACCTGTTTTATACAATAATACAAGACAAAAATGTGAGTCTCATTTTATGGTGCCTCAGATTTAGTGCGATTTTTTTTTATCTGTCACCAATCTGTGTCATCCTGGTCCTGTCCCATCTCGTGTCCTCCATCGCTTTTACCGAAAGCTAAAATGAAATATTTGCAAATCATCATCTCACTCATATTCAAATCAGTTCTCTCATCTTCAGCTCTTACTATGTCTAGAGCAGTGACACTCAAAGTGCGGCCTGGGGGCCCCTTGCAGTTTCCTGCCCTTCACACACCTGCTGAACAACACCACTGGCTTGCTGTATTTCTCCAGAGCACTAACATTCAGAAAGATGGTAAATAAACGGTTAAGCATTTATATGGGAAGCCGTTCATGTCAAAATTACAGATCCCCATATCAGACACCTCCTGAAATGCATGGAGTGCTCCACAATAAATTTGACACACACCAGAATGAATGTAACATGTGTCTAAACAAATATGAAACATGGCAGAGTGAATGTGCTACTTAGTGATTAATATGAATAACACACACTCCGAATTGAATAAGAGATATACTGAAATATATATCAGTCAAATTAAAATGAATATGGCCCTCACTGTAAACAATATAGCAATCACTGAAGCGAATGCAATAAGCATCAAGAAAAATTAAACATTTCTTGAATTGATGTACATATGCCAAGATGAATATGACATACATTGAAATGTATATTACAGATTGAAATGAATATAAGTTACTGAAATTAATATGTTATATTCTGAAAATAATATGATGCACATTGAAAATATTATAAGATAAACTGAAATGAACATTACACATGTTGCAATGAATATGAATTGCTTTGAAATTAATGTTACCCAGATTGCAATGAATATGAGATATACAGAAATTAATAGGAGATGATTTAAAATAAATATGGCTTGTGTTGTAATTAATATAAGCCTTATTGAATTGAATTTGGCAAGCTTTGAAATGAGTATGACCAAAGCTGAAATTCTCATGACATCCATCAAACTTAATATGGCACACATCGAAATTAATATGATATATATTCAAATGAATATAATATATATTAAAAAGGGTAAGTTGCATCTTAAAATGAACATGAAAAATGTTAATATGAATATGACATCCATTGTAATAAATATAACATTGATTGAAAGGAATAGGGCACATTAAAATGAATATGGCATGTGTTAATATAAATATAAGCTTTTTTTAAACGAATTTGACATGATTTAAAATGAATATGAGTAATTTTGCAATAAACATGACATTTGTCAGAATGAATATGGCTTGAACTGAAAAAAGTATGATTCACATTAAAATGAATATGATATGTTTTGAAATGGATATGTCTTATGTTTACATTAAAATAAGAAGTATTAGTGTGAATGTGACATCCAGTGAAAGGAATATGTCTCATGCTAAGATGAATGTGACATGTGCTGAAATGAATGTGAGTCTCATTGGAATTAATGCAACTTGCTTAAAAATGAATATGACCAATGCTGAAATCAAAATGGCCCCCAGCAAAATAAATATGACATGCTTTGAAATTAATATGATAAACATTGAAATGAATATCACATATTTTGGAATGGATATGACTCATGTTAAAATTAATATGACAAGTGGTAATATTAATATTGCATCCACTGAAATGAATATGGCATGAGTTGAAATGAATATAACACATATTAAAATGAATATAACATACGTTGAAATGAATATAAGCTTTATTGAAATTAATTTGACATGTTTCAAAATGAATATAAGTAAAGTTAAAATGAACATGACATTTATCAAAATGAATACGGCTTGCATTGAAAGTAATATGATATGCATTTACATGATCATGATATGTGTTGAATTGGATATGATTCATGTTAAAATTAATCTAAGATGTGTTAATATGATTGAAACATCCATTGAAAGGAATATGACACATGCTAAGATGAATATGACACATGCTAAGATGAATATGACACGCATTGAAATTAATATGAGCCCCTTTGAAATGAATTCAACATGCCTTAAAATGAATATGACCCATGCTGAAATTATAATGAAACTTGGCAAAATAAATATGGTAAGCTTTAAAATGAATATGATACACATCAAAATTAATATTGCATCTATTGAAATTAATATGACCTATGATGAAATGGATATGACCCATGTTAAAATTATTATGGTAGATACTCCGGAGCTCTGCATCGTCAACGAGACCTCCAGGAGTTTAATGAGGTGCCCCGCTGGACCAAGCCACCATCGTCAACACCAAACATGGCCTGCTGACGAAACCCACATGACGTTGAGAGAAAAAAAAACAAAAAAGTGACTACGTCCAAAGGTAAAGTTTTGACCGGCCCAAACCCCCAAGTGCATCTGATCCGCTCTCCATCATGGTGGGCCTGAATTTTGACTTGGTCCTGGTCTGGTGCATCCAGATAGCTGCAGTTGGCACTTTTAACTTTTTGGCGCTAGAAAGCACAGTTTTACATTTAATCTTTGAAAATGTATGTCTCCGGTTCCCTACATTAGATTTTTGTCATTTTGGTGTCATTTTATTCATAAAAATGTTTCCTATTTTAATAAATTGGTGTTGGATTTTTATTGTCTGTTGTGCCTTTCTTATTTAGTGTATTGGTGTTTTTAAAGGCTTTACACACCTGTCTCCTAAGATAACTTTGCCTTAAATGGTTGAGCAGGGGTATAACTTATCAAGACCTTGACTGGGCCTTATATTGCGATTGTGGTGTTGATACTAGCGGTAGGCACCTACTACCGAACCACCATCCAACAATCGCACACCCCAATCCATTGGGGGCCTTGCTTGGCAGGCCCCACGCTGCAGCCAAGTAGGGAGAGAGCCTGTGGCATGCACACAGTTGGCATGGGAGGAGATCCGTAGAGGGCTGGGTTGCCCAATACTCTATTCCACTGAACAATCCTTGCATCACTACCCTTTAATACTGCTGACAAAAGATAAAGTTGTCCTGCAGAGGCTGACTAAATGGGGGATCCACTAACTAAGTAAGCTATTCCATACCATTCAATTTTTGGGTTGCCCAAAAGCTGATTTGCTCCTGATGGGCACATTCACCTACTTTTGCTTTCAGGCATTGAGTGGAGAGTACTATCATCTGTTTCCTGAGGAGCTGCTGAAGCCAAGATATTAACCATGTTCTTAAATCAGGTCTGCAATGTCTCTAGGGCTAAAATGGCTTTAGCCCCCCCCCCTTTCGTGTGTCTCAGCCCGGGCTGCTGCAGCTCCAGCTGCTGGGGCAGATAAGTGCTAGAAGTACCGGCTTTAGGTGATTTCACTTATTTCTGTACTGGCTGGGACATCAAAATACTGGTGCTGCCGGGAGAAATCCAGTCAGCTGACAACCCGAATCAAGAGACTGAATGTTTGTTGCAGGATCAGTACTTCATTTATTTACTCCACTCTCAATCCCTGATTGATGCCATAATAGCAATAGTTTAGCTTATATCTAAAACCCTACGCCAGCCGTCAATACAATGCTGAGTTAGTCCAGGTGCCTGGGATTACATCTTGCATTCAGACAACTCACTCCTCATTCTCACCCTTCACTTTTATAATCACCCTGCACTCACAGCAGTAACACAGTACTCACACTGCTCACCAGGCACTCAAAGCCCTTCACCCTCCTCCTACCCTGCACTCACAGTTGCACAGCGCTCACCCTGCATGCACATGACACTCCACTCACTTGTAACTTTCACTGCTCATCCTACACTCACAGCTATCACACTGCACTCATGCTGTTACCCTGCACTTCTACCATTCACCCTCCTCCTAACCTGCACTCACACTTGCACACCGCTCACCCTGCATGCACATAACACGCCACTCACCTGTAACTTTCACTGCTCACCCTACACTCATAGCGATCACACTGCACTCACGATGTTACCCTGCACTCATGCTGTTCATCCTTCTCTTACCCTTCACTCACACAAGCACAGTGCACACCGTGCACTCACAGCGACCACACTGCACTCATGCTCCTTGCTTCGAACTCACGCCGTCCTCCCTCTACTTACCCTGTGGTCACATGAGCACACTGCTCACCCTGCACTCACAGTGATCAAACTGCACTCACGCCACTCACCAATTACTCCCGCTTTTCATCCTGCACTTACACGAGCACACTACTCACCTTGCACCCATTTGACACTTCACTCACCTGTCACTTTTATGGTTCACTCTTCAATCTCACTCAAACAAGCACATCGATCACTATGCATTAATTCCTCTCACTCTGTTCTTTTACCTGCACCCAAACTCATCTGTCACATCAGTCACCCTGCAGTCACTCCTCTCACCCTCCTCTCACACTGTCACATTGCTCACTGTGCACTGACAGGTACTCCTTTCATTCACACAGCTCACCGTTCACTCACATGAGCACAGCACTCACCCTGCACTCACACCATGCAAATAAACACAACACTCACAGCTCTCACCCTGCACTTCCTCTTCTCATCCTGTACTCACACAGACAAACCTCTCAGGCCTGTATTCCATATAGGCAATCGGTTCATCCTGCCTGCACACAGGGACAATAGTCTGCCTAAACTCATTGGGACACACCACTCACACTGCAGTAACTCCTCTCACCATGCACTCACCTGTCACTCTCACAGACCACCCTTCATTCTCACTGCTCACCCTGAACCACACACAGGTACACCACTCACCCTGCATTTAGACCGCTTACACCACCCTGCATTCACTCCTCTCACTCTGCACGCACTCCTATCACCTGACACTCACATGGGCCCTCCTCTCACTGCATTTAGCTCACCCAACACTCACATAGGCACATTTTTTACCCTACACTGGCACCACTCACGATGCACTCCCTCATACTATTCAAGATCACCCAGCACTTAAATAAGCATACCTATCATTCTGCACATATAAAAATGACACAACTCTCATGAATATAAACATATTTCTACAAAGGCACCCACAAAATACCTGCTCTTTCCAAAGTACTAAATGCCTACTAAATTCCATCTGCAACAACTGGGCTGGTGCAAGAGGAGAGAGCGGACTGAGAATGTGGGAAGGCACATGGGGTTGGCACACAATCCTCAATCCAGCACCATATCTCAAAGATTCAGCCCTAGGGCTGAGGCTTTGAGGTGTGATTAAGGATCGTGTGCCACCTGCAGGCATTCCTGGCTTTCCATTCACCACAATGCTTCATTCCAGGACATGTGGTGTTTCTTTACATTGTAAATTGGGTCTCAAAAACCCAAATATGCAAAGTGTTACTGGATAAAATCCATGGTTGCCGAAGAAGTCAAGCATTTTATTAGATCAGTTGGATGCTGTGATATTACATGTTAGAATTTAGATTAGTTCTTTTCCAATACAGTAACTGTTTGATCCACACGTGAAACCAACTATAAGTCCCGTACAGCTATTTTAAGGAAGTGCACTTTTCATTCACATCATACTTGTAACAAACATTGACAAGGCAATATATTATTATTTTTGGATAGCGTGTAAAGAACATGTTTTTATTAGGCTTCACTTAAAGGAAAGGCAGGTATAGCAGAAGCAGCCAAGCAAGCTTATCTAACAGAATAAAAGGAGATTGACTAATGGAAGTGTGAGTGGCAGTGTGTCTGTGTGTGAGTGTGACAGAGTACATATGTAGGAGAGAGTGCAAGACATAGAATGAGAATGTGTGTGTGAGAGAATCTGTGAGTGTAGATGTGTTATGTGTGCAAGTGTGCTTCTGGAGGTTATTCTTGCCTTATTGACAAGGGCACTAACCGCATATGGATGGGAGGTGTTACCTATGGCAAACTGCAGGCCCTGAAATGCTTCTATTAAGACACCATCATTGGCTGTCTAAGTGAGAAAGCCACTAGCCCAGTCATACCCAGCGGCAGGGACACAGTAAAACCACACCTGGCTGAAGACCTCGACATGATGCATGTGATTCTTAGCATATGGGGTGGATCCATAGAAAAATGTTGGAACTGATATTTGAGGTAACTCTTGTTATAAGATTTCCTGTACTCGTTTTATATGGGGTGTCAATGACAAAATGCTAACCCATGTATACTGGAGGGAATTTTAGAGGTACCCCTGACATAACATTAAATTCTCGCACTGTCATATTGAATGTACTCCTTGGCATAAGGGGTTCATCCATGAAATAATGATGACCTTGGTATAGTGGAAGTAATTTCTGAATCAAGACATTTGAAAAAAATGAGATCTGCTATGAGGAAAGGCCAGGTTTCCCTGGTGCACCATGAAAGTACTGGAATATTTCATGAATGCCCTATAAGGGTCTTTGGCGTTTTAGCAAATTTGATCCCAAACGTTTCAAAAATATTTTCAGAGGAGAAATCTACTCTCCCTTAAATCATCTACAAGAAATCTGTTAACTTCTTTTGCTGGCTGGAATTTGGGGGAAGTATCACACCTCAGCAGTCACATAGATCTTTTTCCTTATAATGTCTAAGAGGTTAGCTCTAACCCCATTTCTGGAAATGCTTGTCCTGCCCCATTGCTGGGGTCAGGACTGGCTTTAGGGCGAAGCGACCAGTGCAGCCGCACCTGGCGTTGACTCTGGTGGGGGCGCTGTATTTTTTGTCTAGTGGCTGTTTTGACTCACTGTAAAGTATCGCAGAGGGTTAATGTGCCTGCTGCAAAGAATGTGTACTATGCAGATCACACAACTGAGTGTGAGTGAACTGTGAGTAACACTATAAAAAAATGAAATGTACATCAGAGAAAGGCTATGGAGAGATGATGTGCCCTGTTGGAGAGTGGTATTGAGGGAATGTATGGAGAAGGATGTTGTAGGAGAGGAGAGCACTAAAAATGCCTGTGGTAACGGCCGCCACCAGTGCTCGAGCTGGCCCTGGCTGGGAGTCTTAACTCCCCCAAAGTTTGGGTCTAGTTGCGCCCCTGTCTTAAATTTACAGATGGCTAGACAACTGGTAACCAAGCTCTCCTCCTCCATATAGGCCGAGCTCTCAACACTAAGGCCTAGTACCAAGGTGTTGTGGGATGTGGACCTGGGAGATCTAATTATAGATAAGGAGTGGCCTTACTGTTGTAGCTAAATTGAGGAGCTATCTCCATCAGCATGTTTACACAGAACATACCATACTTTCCTCAAACTGATTACTCACAAATTACAGGCCACTCCAGGTGTGTAAGATGTAACGCGCTATAAGTGGGCTTCCTGCACCTGACCTGAGCATGCCCACTGATTGCTAGCTACTGGGGCAAAGTATTTCATGTTCTAGGAGGTATACTAAGGCCGCGCCGTGTGACGGTTCACATTGATGGCACTACTGTTGGCAAAGAGGCGTGTGTCATGTATGATGGGTAGGCAATCACATACCTACTGTGAGGACCTGGTTGCATGATATGATATACTACAGTGACCAACTGGAACTCTACTTTTCCACTATTCTCCAGTGTGTCCAACCCAACAACATCTGGGGTCCATTGCAAGCTTAATTGTAAACTCATGATATCATGTCATCGAAACCCGTAAAAATGTGGCCAAACATGCAGAATAGGGGACGGATGGAGGCATGACGGGAACGTACATACACATTGATTCCTGGACAAAAGCTCTAAATGTAATAGTACCGGAAGCGCCATTGTTAGAAATGGGATTTCTGGTTGGCTAAGGCTTGCGCCAAAGTCAGGCAGAAACCACCACTCTAGTCAGGGCAAGGAAGTTACACGCCAAAGATAACCCCTGCTCACCCCCTTGGTAGCTTGGCACGAGCAGACAGGCTTATCCCTGAGGCGATGTGTAAAGCGTTTGCGCGCGCACCCAGCAACAACACCCAAGGCCCACTACAAAGGAAACTCCACACAAGGTATTCTATAAAAATAGCCTTTGTATTATACACAACACATCAGATAAAAACACACACTTTACAATGTGCCAACAGGCACGGGCAGAATTTACAAGGGATTATATGTACAGGGGACAGGGCCACATGGACCCCTGTCCGAAATTAGCACTCTTAGAACTTAGGAATAATACTTTAGAACATAGCACACAATAACATATATAACACACAATCAGTAACTCCTGGTAACCAGAAAGTACCACCTACGCAACCCTAACCACCTTAGGAAAATACTGCGCAGTGAATCAGGACCTCACCAGCACCACCTGTACTAGGAGAAAAACAACCACCTAAGTATCACTCTACCTGTAGGGGTCTAAGCACATAAACACAGGATGCATAAAATACATTCAGAGGTGTAAAGCAAAGCACATGCCGCATAAACACATTCAGAGGTGCAGGAAAGGAACAATGGCGCAAAAACTCACATTAGCCACTATCTGTGGCAGTCCCTAGGCCAACTGGCCTTGTCGGGGCAAGGACGCCCTGTGTCCCAATGTCAGGGCGCGCCTGCGCAGGCTGCGCAAACCAGGGCGCACAACCTAAACGTTGCAGCTGCCCACTAAGTGCTGGGCAGCTGGGAAAAGGGGCATGGGCACCACTGTGCCCTTTTACACAAGTATGTCACTCCAGACAAATGATGGGGCCAATGCTGGAGCCTCATCAGGCTCTGGGCATGTCTAATGCCCCCAAGACGTCGTAGGAACCACGTGGGCTCTAAACCAATACTCTGCCCCTTCGTTGGAGCCTCGTGGGCTCAAGACAACAGGAAATGCCCCCTAGAGCCTTCGTGGCTCAAGAACACTTATGCGCCAAACGCCGTAGAGCCGAGAGCGGCTCTGAAACAAATAATGTGCCGTTGTTGGAGCCTCGTGGGCTCTGGAACCCGAATGTGGCCCCCGATATCGTTGGAGCGGCCCGCTGCCTTCCGGGGCCGCTCTGGTTGTCCACAGTATGCCCCTGTACGTCGGAGCCCCACACGGGGGACTCTTTCACACTACTGATGGCTCCCTATGTTTAGAGCCTCTCCGGGCTCTCGAACAATTGTCCCCAAACACGTGGGGGCGGCCCGCTGCCTTCCGGGGCCCCCCGATCCTTAGAAGGTCCCAGTGCCCTGTGCAGGCACAAGAGAAAAGGCCCCCCCCCGCAGCAAGAGCCTCTCGGGGCTCCAAACCCAAACACTGCGCGGGGGAGAGACCGGCGGGGACACTCCCACTTACCGGTTCTCTTCAGCACCGTCACTTCTGCGGGACCGGCAGCACTCCGGCCGGGCAGCGGCGACGCTGCCGCTCGCTGACTTGCTCTCGATCTCCCTGGAGCCGGGACTTCCTGCCTCCACCCTGCGTGCTGATGACGCGGCGGTAGGAGTCCCGGTTGCCAGGCAACCCTCCGGCGGCGGCGAAGAACTTCCCTCGTTCCCTTTTCTGAAGCGCGGGGTGGGCTCCCGCCTTCAGTTAAAATAACAAAGGCGACGGGGGCTCCTCGTCTTCCGAGCACACAAAGCGGGGTAGGCACCCGCGAGGAGGGCGATACGGGGTGGGCACCCGCCAACGAGTGGCAATGTCCCTGGCAGGGTGGGCACCTGCCAGGGGACTTTAAGGTCGGCGAAGACGGGCAAATGCCGGGTGGGCACCGGCTTTCAAAAATAAAGCGCTCCTAGCGCTATGAAGCCAATGAAAGCGCTCCCAGGCGCTTAGGGACACACATCAAGCGCTCCCAGCGCTATGAGGGAAGAAAAGCACTTCCCGGTGCTTTAGGGGGACAATAAAGCGCTCCCAGCGCTTTAAGTAGGATCCAAGCAAAGTTCTTCCCTGCATGCAGCAGGGCAGGGGTGGGGGGCAAGGCTGGACCCAGAGCCAGCTCACTGGGCCTCCAGGCAGGGAGGTAATCCAAGTGGCGGTCCTCTGGTCCAGCAGCAGCAGCAGCCCCCCTTAGGTAAGATCCTGGCAGAGAACAGTTTCTGTGGGGACACAGCCCCATTTTTATACAGTAAATACCCTTTGTTCTGGGTTCAGGGTGAGGGGGAAAACCAGTCGCAGCTGGTTGGGGAGCACCCTTGATGTGCTCAGCCCCTCACTCTATTCACTGGCAGGGCTAGGGTCGTCAGTCGCACCACAGGGGGCGGAGCCAGCATTGTGTGGGGAAAACCCTGCCCTATTCAGGACCCAGGTGTACTCCTCCCACCCATCTAGCTGCTGATCTCCCCATTCACCACTGGGTGACTCATCCTGACTCTGGGGAATCCCTAGCCCGTCACATGACCTCAACCAGCCAATCACGCGACAAGGCACACATTTCACACTGCACACCGAAGTGCCCACTTCTAGAAGTAGGATCCAAGCAAAGTTCTTCCCTGCATGCAGCAGGGCAGGGGTGGGGGGCAAGGCTGGACCCAGAGCCAGCTCACTGGGCCTCCAGGCAGGGAGGTAATCCAAGTGGCGGTCCTCTGGTCCAGCAGCAGCAGCAGCCCCCCTTAGGTAAGATCCTGGCAGAGAACAGTTTCTGTGGGGACACAGCCCCATTTTTATACAGTAAAAACCCTTTGTTCTGGGGTCAGGGTGAGGGGGAAAACCAGTCGCAGCTGGTTGGGGAGCACCCTTGATGTGCTCAGCCCCTCACTCTATTCACTGGCAGGGCTAGGGTCGTCAGTCGCACCACAGGGGGCGGAGCCAGCATTGTGTGGGGAAAACCCTGCCCTATTCAGGACCCAGGTGTACTCCTCCCACCCATCTAGCTGCTGATCTCCCCATTCACCACTGGGTGACTCATCCTGACTCTGGGGAATCCCTAGCCCGTCACATGACCTCAACCAGCCAATCACGCGACAAGGCACACATTTCACACTGCACACCGAAGTGCCCACTTCTAGAAGTGGCACTTCCACACTAGGTACATGCACGCCGCACACATCATCGCGCAGCATTCAATCACACGAGTATGCACATACCAAACTCGGGCCTGCAGTGCACACCCCACGCATCAGGAACTACTAGGGACACATACATTCCTCATGCATTCCTATGGGAGGGCAGGCCTATCTCACCACATGCACTCAGAGTGCGCACGCACTTTACCCTGGGACACAGGGAAAGTGCGCAGAAACGAAAAATCACCACACCAAGTCACCAATAAAAAGCAAAAAAGTTCAGGGGTGAACCTGCCAGAAGGGCCAAGTCCAACAGCCATCTTGGCCCCATTATACTGTGATTAAAGCCACTGTGCTTTGGAGGTGTCATCCTTATGTGTGAAAAGATGTTCTGGGAAAAGAGGGATACTGCTGGACTGTTAATGAATTAAATGACATGCTGTCCCATGTGTTAAAGGTGCTGCCATTTACTACAGGAAGTGTACTGTTTTTCATACAGCTGATATAACACAAAAGCTAATTTAAAAAAGAATTGAAACATTTTCCTTACAAATGGTTTAAATATGACAAATCTTGAAATTGATATTTATAACTTACAATGAAGCAAATAATACTGTTGTCAAAATTAATATGGGCATCACTGAAATTGGATATGAATCACATTGAGTTGCATAGAGTACTGAATGAACTGGATAAGGACGTGAATGAATTGGATATGGTGAGCTGTGTGTATAACATGTACTAAAAAGCACATGACACTGACAGCCAATCACAGTGGAGCTCAATGGGAAAACATGTGGCGCGCCGGCGCCTCAGCCGAGAGAATGCCTGCAGCAGGAAGGCCGGGTATTTCCCTCTACGCTGTGGGAGACCCCTGTGCCCTGTCGGATCTGTGGCTTGGACAGGATAGTCTGTCTTGCAGTCTCACGGTTCTGTCTGTGCTCACAGGTCGGGGGTGGGACGTGGGGTCCGGACTTGCTCACGACCGAAGCAATGCCAGGAACGCAGCTCAGTGGGGGAACGCATGCGTTGATGGATGAGGCCCCGGGTCTTCGCGCCATTATAACCACTCTTATGGGGAACACGGACAGAGGTATTGTTAATTCACCGGTTCCCGGTTGAGTCGGCTCCCTCCTTTTGGGGATGCTAGATTGTCAAGCAGCAAGGGCCGGGCCAGCCGGTACTGGTTCACACGACCAGTCCTGCCCTGGGGAACGCCCGTCCGCACCCCCCACCCCTCCCTACAAATGCAGTGCTCGGCTAGGACTGGGCGCGGGCCCACCTGTGCGGCCGGGGGGAGCCCCTCTCATCATGACGCCTCATGACTGACCCGGCTGCTGGAGACTCGACCTTTTTGGAAATCTGTTTGTTTACAGCGTCAGCTTGTAAGTAAACTGAGCTGACAGTGAGTGGGACCAGCTGCCGGAGACACGTCAGTCATGACACTCTCAGGTCTCATCATCCTTCTTGTGCCGCAGGCAGCAGGTAGCATCTTCCTTGCCTGTTTGTTTTCTGCCAAATGCACAATCTTCCTTGCCTGTTTGTTTTCTGCCAAATGCACAATTTCAACGGCAATCTAGGACTGCCATGAGTCTTGAAAACAGTTATAAATTAGGATTCAGACCGTCTGGAGCCCTGCTTAGGCTGGGGGTTAAATCTGCATAAGATCTATGTATTCACTGCCAACACTCCGCTGAGCGTGTGCCTGCATTTCCACTGTAAACTAAGCTGCTCCTATTTACAGCCATCTGAGAATTCGTGTTTTTTTTTTTACCAGCTGTATATACATTTTAAAAAGATCAACATTTTTTAGAACCTTAACAAAGTATTAGCATAAAATTCAAAATATCAACTTCTGGCAACTCATCCATTGCACTAGAAGTGGTCGCAATCTCCAAGCTCACTGCTGTGCTCAACTGCTGCTACGAACAAGTGATTGTGTACAATTAAGCAATGAAACCGAGGTTGTTTTTACACTTCTTATGAACGGAGAAGCTCAGGGTTCACACACTTCTATAATCACATTGGTTTCGCTACAAGTCTCATAGCACACATTATGTCTTTCGAGTTCATGGAAGTCCCAACAGACACCAAACTCCTTACATTGGAAACCTACCCATTCTATATCATTTTTTCAAGCTATCAGCGTTTCATAGTTTATTTCCCTCTCTACGCCTTGAACACGCTGCAGTGAGCTGAGTTTTCTACTGGGTTGTATGTCATGATTTAGAACAGTCATTCCTCCTCTTGGCATTGTTCTTTCCTTGTTTCTGATGGCATTGCTTAAAAGCGTGTGCACCTGGACATGTACAGTTGAATGCCAAACTTGAACAGTGAATTCATGACTCCCAAAATGCAACATTATGTAGCCTAAGAAATCAGAACTAGAATAAGGTGTCATACATGATAAAGAACTGTTTGGAAACAAAACTTTAACTAACTCACACCCTTTCAAAATAAAAGGCGCATGAGCACTAAATATGCACTGGAGTCACCATGATTTAGGAGAGTGAGGAAGTGAGACAAAGGAGAAAAGTGGTGTCAGAGGAAGAAGGGCAAAATGGAGGAGGAAAGGTGAGAGACAAAGGATTGTGAGAGAGCTGAGCGAAAGAAAGGGAGGAGATGAAAAAGTTAGATGGAAGGAGAGAGATAATGGGGAAGAGTTAGAAGAGAGAGACACAACTGGAGGAGAGAGACAAAGGTAGGATGAAAGAGGTGAAAACAGACAAAAGGAGAAGAGAAGATTAGGAAATGGGTAGACAAATGAAGGAGGGGAGGAGCCAAAAAGGGAGGAGGAGGTCAAGGGAAGTAAAGAATGAGACAACAGAGTGTGCACATGAGGGAGAGAGAGAAAGAAAACATGGAATGAAAGGAGTGAGTGGCAAGGAGGGGGAGACTGGGTAGGAACAGTGAAGGCTCCCAGATGAAGGCTCCCAGGTTAAACTTGTGAATCCTCTGTGGTTCACAGGATCAAGTCTGATAGGCAACTATCACCATCAAATGATTGATGGTTTCACGCTATTGCAGTTCCTTTAAGTCCCCTTTAAACCACCACCTGTAACTAAAGGGTTTAATTCACTCGCAATAAAGTGTCACTCATAAGCCTTGAAATGTCACACATAAATGCACTGCACACATGGGAATGTCTCACATAAGCCAACCAAACCTTGGCAGCTATGAGGGGGGGGAGTAGGACAGCAGGGTACGTTCTGCCTGGTTGGCTCAGGGTTGGGGGCAGCTGCGGTGGAGTCAGGAGCAAGGTGGCGCTGCCGTTAGCGCCCCTCGGTGCCCACATACAGATCACAGGCTGCAGTGATTTGTGCATAACTGGTTTCGAGTCCAGATAAGCAGACTCTTCATCGCCATGCGCCTCAAAAAAAAAAAAAAAAGTGTGCCAAGGCCCTGGACGGCGTTCGGGTCTTGGGTTCAGTCGGGGCCTCCCACCTGGTCCAAGTCCATGCGGCACACACCCCAGCTACTCGGGTCAAGGGTGAGGCGCAATGTACAAGCATTTGGGTGAGTGCTTTGACATCCGACCGCTGGTCGGATGCGAGGGAGCCCCTTAATTGGCATACAAGGGGCCGCGCACCGCCCCAGCACAACCGCAAGGCTGGGGGGGCTTTTAATTACGATTGGTGCTCGGCCTCAGACACAAACACTGGTCTGAGCGCCGCCCCAGTGGATCAGGGGCCCTCAGCGGGATCCTTTTCTCCGTGCACCATTTCTGACCCTCTTGTGGGCAGACGATCACGGGTGCCCCATGTGTGGGCGGGCAGCATCTGCACGATCAGCAGCAGTATCCCCTTAGCAGAAAACTATGCGAAATGCAAGACAGTGGCTCAACCTTGGCGAGTAGTCTTGTTAAATACTACCTGTGCATCGCGCAAGAGGTTAGGTTTATATTTCAGGAAGGTATGATGGCTTTTAAAGGTGTGCAAGTTATAGACCAGTGCCCAGGGCCGCAGTGATAGGGTATTACGGTCCTATGGAGTTACCCATCACCTGTATAATCATTTAGGGGTGTGCTGCTTGGGGGGAGCGGGAGGCGGGCCCTTGGGTGTCTGCTGGGATCGCTCTCCAGCCTTCTAACTCTTATAGACCCGTGGTGCTGGGGTATGGGTCCGTGCCGGGGTCCCCCCCTTTCTAGGTCTCGCCTGCGACATGCGCTGCTCGCTTGCGAGATCTATTGTTGTCGATTTAGCTTGCGAAGGGGGACAGGAGATGTGCACGCGCCCGGACAGGCGATGTGCAAGTGTACGGCTCACGGAGCACAATGCGCGCATGGCGCGCTTTCACTTTCCTAGTTTTCTTCTTTGGTGGCACAAAGGAATCGATTGCTCAGAAGACGGCGAGAGGGTGTCTCACAGCTTTCCGTGTATATTATCTTGTGTTGCCCAGTGTCAAAAGGCATATCCCCTCTAAAAATCCGTCACTTTGTGGCATCTTAATTTGTCTTTAGCCAAAGGGGGTTTAAAAAATATGAACGCTCCGGATCTTCTCAGACATGCATTTGAAAGGTAGGCTGTGTTCAAAGACAGACTGACTCAGTACAGAAGATCTGTCGGTTTCCCAACAGGCCTGTGGTGTTTCTGGAAAACCAACCAGGGCAGAACCAGTTTGTCACGCGTCTAGCACACCTGCCTGTATAGTTTTTCTGGTCTTATTTATAAATACATACATCATTCTCAGACTCTTAGAGAAAGAAATATGGTAATAAAATATTTGTATTTACAGAATGGGTGGCAGAAAGGAATCGATTGCTCAGAAGACGGCGAGAGGGTGTCTCACAGGTGTCCGTGGATACAACAAATCAAAAGTGTCTGAAGAATTTTACTTACTCTGTCACAACTCATGTTGAGAAGTTCACTCCTGAAGGGCATGTGAAGTCATTTATAGAACCAAGGCGCACATCTAAAGTATCGTGGAACGTAAGTTCTTAGGTCAGTGGGCAACCTCCAAGCAGGGGGGAAGGAGGCAGAGAATGAATTCCCTCACATACCCTCAGGATAGGGGATTGAGGGAGCCACAGCATGCGCCAGTGTGAGCTTCTGCAGATGGAGGCCACCAAAGCATCCGTCTCTGGCCCCTGGCCTCTGAAACGGTCATAATCCCATGGCCAGCGCTCCACTCCTCCTCCCGGACTCACCATGGCACTGGTGATGCTCCCAGACTGGATTCCGGCAGAGGAGGCTGGGAAAGGACGGGGAAGAGGCTGCAGGGTAGGTGTCATGATCAATGATGCGGCAACCGGCTTCCTATGCGCCCTCAGCAGGGGAGGGGAACTGAACGGCCGCTCCACACTGCCCGGGATTTTAGTTTCTTGTTTCACCTAAAAATGGAAAAATGTTTGCATACCGTTTCCTGCCTCTGTCATACATGCTTCTACTGTCAATGCAGAAAGAAATGAAATCCTTTCAGCCCAGGCGGAAGGTGAGAGTTGGACAGCCTTTAAGGAGACTAACCCCCTGTGCTGCTCCCGGGTTGATGTGAACTTTTCTTTGATGCTTGCATCCCTGTCGAATTATGTTTGTCCACCTCTCTCTATTTAGTTTTATTTTTTCTAGCACTGTTTGCAGCGGAACGGAAACGGACGTACATGTGCTGCATTTAATATATTTATACCAGCCTGTTTTGTGTTTTATTTCCTGCTCTGAACACCCCTCACGTGCATGTCGGCAAGGTGTATGTGTTAGTCACGTGCGCCTAAGGACCCTGGAACATGCTCGCATCTGACTGCATGCAATGCATGCTCCCGAGACATATAAAGGTCCCTCTTTATCATGTTCCACGCTCATTGTTTCCCTGGTGTGCTACTTAAACAAAATACCCGTCTCAACAGCTCTGTTCCAGACTGAGTCTAATCTGCTTTGCTGCTGCCAAAGACGCGGTCTGCAGAACAGGGCAAAGTGCTCCAGATGTGAGCTCAAGGCATGACCACACAAGTCCAAATGTGGCTCCAGAAGTGCATGAAATACTGTCTCTGCTCCCTACAAATGGCCACCATAATTCAGATGTGTAATTAAAGCTGGTCTCCGTGCTTCAGAATTAGAACAGGCCAACATACTCCTGATGCAGCCTGCAGGACACAATGATCTAGATGTGGAAGCCATGACTGTCCGTCATATGCCAGATGAGCACTTAAAGTTAGGACACCATACTCCAGAATGTTAGAAAATGACAAAATACTGCCCTGCGGAACTATGTACAGAATTCCAGATGTGGAACCCATGACTGGCCCAATATTCTAATCAAGATGTTTACTTACAATTGGGAGCCATACTCTATAGAATGTTAGAGCAGGACACCATACTCCCGATAGGGTCTGACCAACTGCGCACGGTGCTTTAATGTGTCGCCCACAACTGACCGCCATATGCTAGATGTATGCCATACTCCAGGATATTACTGCAGGAGACCCTACTCCAGGGCTTTAAGTCGGCTGGGTCCTACCGGTGCTTAGCACCGGCAGTTCTTAAAAGCAGGTACCTAGACGGGTCCCTATTGGGCTCTCTTACTCTT
Source organism: Triturus cristatus (assembly GCF_964204655.1). Lineage (NCBI taxonomy): Eukaryota > Metazoa > Chordata > Amphibia > Caudata > Salamandridae > Triturus > Triturus cristatus. The sequence continues at coordinate 1,162,722,995 of NC_140584.1, forward strand.
GGGGTGAAGAAAACAAAAAAACTTTGCAGTAGTACCACCTGTCACTGCTTATGATGTAACTTCAAAGAAACTCGTGTTTCAGTTTTATACTGTGAAAACATGGAACGCTTTACATGAGCACCAGTTACATTCCACAAGAACATATTCATTTGTTGAATCACAGGATGTTGAGCCAACCGCAAGCTCGAACCTGCTTTCTCAGCTCGAAAGTCGACAGCTCTTGCCTTATGCCACAACCTTGCGCACAAGAACTGAAACATTTTCAAAATGATATACAACAAAGTCATAGTTGTTGCTCATTTATCTTATGCAATTTTTAACCATTGACAAAGCCAATAGTCCTGGCTTGTTGTAGGTGTAATCTTACGTCTTGTGTTATATATCTGAATGAATGGGCAGAAGCATTAAAATACCAGTCTGGCAGCACACTGTGCTAAGTGCAGAGTTTTAGCTTAAGAGTTTTAAGCCACACCCTTAATTACATTGGCCATTACCCTATAAGAGATCCCCAAATTTGTTCAGCCCACTTAAAGCCCTGCCCTACTCCTAATGCTGCCTGCAGTACTGGACACAATGATGGCCGCTATATTGTAGATGGTTATTTAGAGTTAGGTGACATTCTGTAGAATGTTAGAACAGGATACAATACTCACAAGGTGGCCTGTAGAACTGGACACAATAATGTGGGCATGGCCTGCAGAACTGGCTCAGTACTCAGATGTGGCTAACAGAAATGGACCCTGCACTCGGGTGAGAGTTGCAGAACTTGACACAATACTTGGGAGGAGACACAGTGCTCAAGAAACTGGGCACAGCTTTGGTCCTCAGGACTGGACGCAATACTCCAGACTGGCCCTAAGTTTTCTCCGGAGTGGCCTGCAGCACTAAATACAATACGCACCTTGCTGAACTGGACACAGTACTCAAATCTTAGGTGAAGTGTCGGACTGGAACAGAAAATAGGCCCGGGCACCAAAATAAAAGTGGCCCCATAAGCAGGTAGTTAAAAATTAGGTCGTTTTTAACATATAAAAACATTGTATAGCTGTTTTGCAAAGTATGGGGGGCTGCATGCGTTTGTACTTGCCGAAGACAATATTTGTGATATTAGGAGAGTTAACATTAAACCCGGCCCACAAGAGTACAAAACAGGCCCACAGATAGGCCTTTCAGACCAGCTCTTTAAACACTGCAAGATTTCCCTATAGGCCAGTCAGACTCTGCTCCGGCGTGGCCTTTAGGCCACAATACTACTGCGACAGCCTGCAGAACTAGACAAGTACTCTGAACTTGGGTATGGCCTGCAGAACAGCACACAGTACTAAGGTGTGGACCACAGAACTGAAGACACAATTGCAAGTGTTACCTGTCGTACTGGACATGATGCTCTACTTTGTCTTCCTTCTGGCCAAAGTAACCAGTTACCTCACATCTGTGTGGTCTAAGATGCCGGAATGACATCTCAGTGAGTTAAACATCCTTAATCTTTGGTTTGATTTGCACGTTATGGGTTCGACTCCGACAAGGTAATACCGTTTCCATTGCTAGTGAATTCAGTTGTGCTGCCCTCATGCTTACCTAGTCCAAAGCTGAGATTACCAGTGACTCTACGCTGCCTTGCATCTCCCTCCCTAGGTCAGCGACATGACAGACTCTTGCAGCCACCCTCTCCTCATGCACCCCCTCTTTCTTCCACCTCTTTTGTACGTTTGTATGTGTGTGACAGGTAGCACAACGGGAGCAGGCAGGCCATATTCACAGACTGCAGTTCTTTGTTCTGTCTGCTGAGGAGTTGTGAAGGGGGTGGTGAGCAGCTGAAGCGAGAACCTGTTGTTCCATCACGGCTACAACTTGCTTCACCCCCTACCCCATCCCCCGCCGCCCAGAGGTGTTTCTATGTTAACTGCTGGTTGCAAAGCTGCACTTCGTAAACTTTAGTGAAATCAATGCTTTTCGATCTCCCTGATCGCATCTCGGGGAAAGTCACTTCTGACTCCATTCTAAAGATCTGTCCAAGATTAAAACGGAAAGCGTGCCCCAAGCAACATTTTCCATCTGTGCTGATTTCGCGCTGGTGTCTACGCCCAATTTGGATTCGACCATTCCTTCAACATTTGTATGTGGATCACAGAAGCAAATTGTTATCAGTGGGATCAGCATGAGCAGTGAGTAGTAGGAGTGTAAGATGCTGGCACCGGTGGGCAGTACAAGCACCCAGCACTTATAGCCACTATGAGCAAATGACCCTAGCAACAGTGTACAAAGCTGGCACTGGTAGGCAGTAGGAGGTGCCCAGCACTGATGGGTGATGTGGAAAGTTGACACTGTTTAGTATTGCAAGATGTAAGCACCAGTGGGCAGTATGAGGACACAGCACTTACAGGTCAGTATGCGAAAATGACATTAGTAGGCAGTATAAGAAACAGGCATTGATGTTTAATGAGGACGCTGGCACTGGTTAACCTTGTGAGAAGCTGGAACGGGTAAACAGTGTGACAAACTGGTATTTGGTGGCAGTACATGCACAGGTGTGCAGCAAAAAGGGGGTACTGGTGGTTTTGTGGGGACTAAGTAATGCCAGGAAATGTAGAAACTGGTATTCGGGGTACTTTATGCTTCTATAAAACCGGATTACTATGCAACAGGCCAACAAAGCAATCAAAAGAGAAACACATCCAGGTCTACACATTGCGGACATGATCACGCAGCTCAATGGCAGTCAATCCAGCGGAGTTTGAACCTGTGACCATGAAGTCAAACATAAATTCCTGCAGAAAATGCATTGATCTATCAGACCTGCCTTCAGCTCATCATTGTATCTGAATGAAACTACATGCAGAAAGATTATGATGTAGGTATTATCAAAAATAGGCAAGTCAAGGTTGATAGGACTATCTAAAACTTTGCAACTTCACATAATAGTTAAGAGGCAACCTTTCCACACATTTGTGTAAAAAATGTGACTTTTTGCAACAGCTTGTCACAAAACGTAAACTTAGAAAAAAAATCGGTGCATTTTTGTCATCACAAAAAGAAAAAGTCTACAACATTTAAGCTTGGTGACAAAAAGTCTGCTTATATTTTCAAACTTGGTTGGCTTTGATTAGAGTGGAAATTACCTTACTGTATACCCCTTCTATTTAGTTATGTGTCTATATGTTAATTACTTAATTTCTACAGTAAGAAAACATGCATATCCTTTCTATGTAGTTATGTTTCTATATAAATGTATTACTTTACTCCTACTTTAGATGAAGAAAAAAGATACTAAAATATATATAAAAATAATAAATTAAACCCTTGACTCTTTCGTATGCACTACTGTCTCACCCTATACCTCTCTCAATATTTCCTCTACCTCCACACTCTGACTCATCCCAAACCTCATTCTACTACTGTGATCGCCAAAATACACCTTTCTAGACTCTTCCTCCTCTATCCCTGCTTGGTTCACCCAAAACCTTATTTTACTACTATGATTTCCCTAATCCCTTTCTAGGACTCCTCCCTCCCCCATCTATCCTTTTACTCATCCCAAGGCTCCTCCTTCAACTATGACATCCTAAATAACACTTTCTAGACTCTTGCCTCTTCTACCGGAGCAGTGTGCGACTCACCAAAAAGCTCTTCGCCTTGGCAGGGGTAGTCAGCGCTATCTAGATACAATAACAACATATCTTTTCCATCTACATATCACACACCTCATCTTTCCTCTTCAGCATCTTCTTTTGATTGTTTCCTGAAATGCACTTGCATCTCCTTCACTTCATTCCCAACACAACACACTCACTCACCTGTAACACTGCATTTTCCTTTACTTTTATCTTGTCAATATTTTGACAACTGTATACCCCCTTCACACAGTTGCACAGAAACACAATTGGAACTGAAATACGTGCCCGTTGCTCGTGTGTGCTCTACATAGGTTTGAATGACCATGTACTTGAACACCGTTTTGACTCCCTGGCAGGCACTGTGAGAAACTTGCACTTCTTAGCTCTAAATCATGACCAGTAATAAAAATCCGGAGGGTACTCAATTCAAATTATTGGCTGTATAACTGTACTATGTTACAAGGAAAAACATCTACATGCTTGCATTCATCGTCAGAGCACATGGACTCAACAGCACATCATACGCAGACAACACCCAGCTCATCCTCTCCCTATCCAACGAACCCACCCCCTCAAACGCAACTTTCAAGACGGAATGGAAGCCATCGCCAGATGTATGAAGAACAGCCGCCTCCAACTCAACACAGACAAAACAAAGATACTCATCATGGGCCCACACCCCGACGCCTGGAACGACACCTGGTGGCCCTCGGGTACCCCAAATGGATCACGCACGCAACCTCGGAATAATTTTGGACTCCGAACTCAAAATGGACCACCGGGTCAACACCATCACCTCCTCCTGCTACCACACCCTACGCCTCCTGCACAAGACCTTCAAGTGGATCCCCGCCGAACACAGGAAAACCGTCACACAAGCCCTCATCAGTAGCAGACTGGACTACAGCAAAGCACTCTATGCCGAGGTCAGCAAAAACCTCACCGCAAACTCCAGAATGCCACCGCCAGACTAGTCCTCAACTTACTGCGCCATTGCCACATCAGCCAGCACCTACGAACCCTACACTGGCTCCCCGTCGAGAAGAGAATCACCTTCAAGCTTCTCACTCACGCACACAAAGCCCTCCACAACTCCGGACCCGCCAACATGAACCACCGCCTCGTGTTCCACGCTCCCCGGCGCTCTCTCCGCTCAGCCCAGCACTGCCTCGCAGCAGTACCTAGGATCAAGAAAAGCAGAACAGGAGGGCACTCCTTCTCCCTCCTCACGGCAAAAGCTTGGAACTCCCTCCCTCTACACCTCCAACAGACAGCACCGCTTCCCAAGTTCCTAAAGGATCTCAAGACCTGGCTCTTTGATGGAACTCAATGAACCTCTTGGAACTGCGGACCGCCTCCTCTCTGCCCCCCCTTCCTTCAGCGCCTTGAGACCTGCTCCGGGTGAGTAGCTAGTGCTTTAGAAACCCCTGATTGATTGATTGATCTTGGATATAGCTAACTCCCCATTACGGAATGCAAGATTAAGTAAAACATGTGAAATATAAATAGAAACTAAATTGGTGACATAGATTACCTTAACATTATTAGTTAAATGTGGGGAATTGTTTGGTATATTGAGCCAGACTGAGACCAAATACTCAGTTGACTTAGTATGCAAGAAAGTTCAATTTGTGAAATCAAGGAAAGCGAGTGTAAGTGGTACACAATCCAACTCGATTTGAAATCTGACCAGCCTCAAGTAGATTTTTTTAATCAAAAAAGAAGAGGAAAGAATCACTTTTCTCATCAGGCCTAAAATGTAAACAACTTGAATTTTTCCAAAAGCAAAGTTCAATTCCTTGAAATTGTGTAACAGTGCTAAAGTGGTAACAATACTATAGTCTCTAATGTGTAGCAAAGCAAACACTACCGTCTGCTGCACAATACAAAGTCACAATATATTACCTAATTTCAGTTTTACTGCATCATTTGCAAGGCATTTGTAATCTGCCAACATCTTCTCCATAGCACTGAGTCCTGTCATTTGTGCTCCTAGGCAGCCACTAAACCAGAGCCAGTCAGAGTGAATAATCCGCACGCGGAGCATGGAAACGTCCCACCTATATATGCTTTTAACTTTGCATGTATGACAGCTTTCTTACGATCTTTAAGACCAATGCATGCTTTAAGACCATTACATTGCACAAAACATAGAAATGTATTTTATTACTTAGCCATAACTGATGCGTTCTCCTCCCCATAAAGTGTCACTTATGGGCTATTAGTGACACATAAACGGAGATGAAATGAAATGTCGAACATGTTGAAATACAGGCAGACGGAAAACTAGGCTGCTTTGCTAATGCCATTGTCAGCAGCCAACCTGAGCTTTTGAAAATCTATTTCAGTTGGCTCAGGTGAGGACACTCAGAATCTTCTGTTATATGTGCCCATCACAGCACCTCCTAATCTCTAGTGAGGCCCTAGAGAAGTAAAAGGAAGAGCGTAAGAGAGTGAGTTGCAGCATCCTCAGCCGATCAAGATTTCCCAGCCAAACTGGAACCTTACCAGCTGCCACACTTCTTGGGAACAGCACAAATCGCCTCTTTTCCCAGACCAAAGCAGCAAACACAACAATGTGAAAAGCAAACAGCCCCCGCATATGGATTGTGCATATGTAGTCCAGAGTGGCCGTCTTGGTACTCCCCCATTCTCACTGCATTTCTAGTTAAGTAATTTGCTTTTGTCTATGTTGTGACTCTGCTCATGTGCTCCCTGCAATTGCACCTCTACTGTATGGTCAGTTTCTCTACCATAACGCATATTTCAATACTTTAGTGAGACCTTCCGAGTGCATGTGAGAGGGTGTGATAGCTGGTGGAGTTTATATACTCTATCCTAAACACTCGCCCAACAGCACGTTCAGCCCATTGGGCTGGTTCCGGAGTATACCTATGATACCTGAACGTCTGACATGCTTTCCTAAACACCTGCCATGCTTACTCCATGTTGAACAATGGGAAGTCTTCTATTAAAGGGAGGGGAGGGCTAGCAGGATTGTGGCAATGGTAACATACTTTTACACCAGGACTAGAAGTGTTCTCTGTTGTTAATAGCATATAATCTAAGTTTGACGTGTTTTTTTGTGAAATGATGCATAGAAAATTATCAGGGGTTTTCATTATTCATGGATCAATCATTACTGAAGTATTCATTTAGCAGATGGAATAAAAACAATCATATTTGTTGCAGTAATCTCTTGACTCAAACATTTGTTTTGTGACTGGTGCTAGCACAGTTCCACCATTTGGCTTTAATCCTCAACCATCAAAAGAGTTTCTGCATGCATACAATAGCCAAGTCCAAATGTCCGTTTCCAGAGGCAAACACCTGTGGAAATGTGTTCCCACCCCCCCTTTTTCAATATCCTAAGAAGCTTTTAAAATAAACGACTTTGGGATACTGAATTCACCTGGATTTGGACAGACCTAGTCATCATATTTAGATGATGGGTAGAATGCATACATATATTATGAAATAGTTATAGATACAGAGGATTGACCATGCTGTTGTCAAAGAAGGTGTGATAGTCTTGTGGAAGCTCATGAAATTCAAGGTCCTTAGGCTTCCGGAAAATCATCTAGTAGCATGGTGCAGGTCGCTGTGCCTTTAGAATAGCGCATTTCTTTCCCTTCCTTGCTCGTTTATCATGGCATATTAGAAAAGACTATTAGAAAAAACGTATTTTTCCTGAAACTTTGTCAATGTTTGTTGCTGCAATGATCAATACAGTTTTTCCTAAACTATACCAATACATTCTAAATCGGTTGTCAATAAATAGATGTTTTGCAGATTGACAGCTCTCGTTTTCATCTTTTTTGTGTTTCTTGTGTCAGTATCAGACCCTGTTTTTGTGGCCACAGGGCGAGCAAGGGCTACTGGGCCTGCAGTCATTTACCTCTGGTGTACAGGGGTTCCTGCACCTATGGCTCTGCAAACTGAGCTAAGTACAATGGGGCAGATTTACAAGCAACTTGCGCCTCATTTAAGCCGCCGTTGCGTCACTTGTGTGACGCAGCGAAGGCGCAAATCCTGCGCCATGGTGCGGGGTACTTACAACGTGATGCATCTGGGAGATGCGTCACGTTGTAAAGCCCTGCGCCACATGTAGGCGCTCCTGTGCAGGGGGGGGGTTCCGGCGCAGGAACGCCTCCTAAAAGTGGCTGAGTGAAATCTACAAGATTTCACTCAGTCACTTTTAGGCCCATGCTACGTCAAAACCCTGCGCCTGCCTGAAGCAGGCGTAAGGATTGACGCAGCATTGACAAGATAGGGCCCCCCAGACCATTGCTGGAGCTGCGTCGCACTTGCGACGCAACTCCAGCAATGCGCCAGTTTTACGGCACAGATGCGTCACGCATATGTGCCGTTTTTGCCCCATGGTGCGCCGCATTGTAAATGTGGCGCATCCATGGTGGCGGAGCTGTTGCGCACAATAACTGGCGCATCCCTGCTGATATGCAGGGATGCACCAGTTATTGTAAATATGCCCCAATCTCTTTAACACTTGACTTCAGTTGTAACAACGACAAACAGTCACAGGCTTCTCAGGGAGGGAGTGTGAAGGTGTGCAAACTCCGAACTCAACCCACCTGCAGCACAGTAACTGATCGTCCAACACATTGCTTTACTTTGCTTAGGAAAAATAATTTTATACACATGTAAATCTTAATGCTTCACCGAACAAGCTATAGGTACAGTTGCTTTACTGAGCTACTGTGCTTAGTCCTTCTCTCCCATCTGTTTCCATTCTTCTGGATTTGAGCTCTCTGTGGCCAGTAACGGGTAACGTGCTGATCACCTTTTTGAATAGTTTGTGCACTAAGTTATCTCAAGCAGACCTGTGTGACCGTACCCATCACAGTGGAATTGGCTCGTCCCACCACGAGTGGTCAGCAGGGACCTACTGCACTGTGTCGTAAACCCACAAATTGCAGGGCACACCCACAAAGATTCATATAGCTCCATGGGGTCTTAGTTATTACACTGCCTTCAGAGAACAGGAAAAAAGGCAGGTGTCTGTCATACTTCTCTGCAATGAGTCTAACAGTCCTACCAGATAAGCTTTTATCTGCAAGGATTTTTTGTAGGTGTGTGGACCCTCAACCTGCCCCTGAAAGCAGTCAACATATTCAATTATTGGTGTTTTTTTAAAATAAGTTATGTCATATGCACAAACAGCACACAAAAATACTATACTATAAAATAAAAAGAAAATTAGAAAAAAACATTTTATATCTCACATCCCTACTATTGGTAATGAATTGGCTTGAGTCATACCTAGCGCCAATATGGATAATATTAGCAGCTTCGTGGCTATATTGGTGTATAATTAGTATTGTCCATAACTATTTTACTCCAATTCATATCGTACCACTGAATTACCTTTAAAAGTTTGCAGTTGGTCATGGCTAGCATTCCCCCAACAAACCAGTCCTCTTGTCTTTCCCTCCCAAATTCATAAGTCTGTTTACATCTTTTTCCTCAATAATTCTCTATGGAAACGGGTGGGGAAGTTTTAGTTCAGTCTCAAGTATCTGTACCACAGAACAAAGAATGTCTCAGTTAGAGGCATGTCTGAATGGTAAGCAAGTGTATCGAAATATGCTATCACATTTGCTCTGTCCTGGGTTTGGATGACCTTGTAATGCTGCTCCCTACACATAGCTCTCTGAACAGCTGAATGGACGTTTTCTCTGCTCCATTGCGGTTATTTTTGTTGGTGTGAATAATACCAAACTGCTTAAAACCATCTTGCACGCTCTGTTAAGTACTATAACCATTCAAAGCATTATTTTTTTAGACCCTAAGCCTAGCATGTACACACTCGACCGAGAAGCATACATGCGTCATCAGAAAAGAAAGCCCTGCCACATGTCACCTGCCATGACATGCTGCTCTTCCAAGAGGTGACATGCTGACAGGAGGTTTTTCCCACTTTTGGGAATAGGACACAGCAGGTAGCAGCTGAGGGCTCTGCCGCAGTACTTAGAAGTGTACGGATTCCAAAGAAGGCACTGGCCTCTGGCTTTATCTGAACCTGTTTCTGGACTTGAATGAGACATGGGGATTGGGCTGTAGACAGCAACACAGACTACCTTGTGTGCAGTCTCTGATGTGGCACATTCCGCCCTGGACACAGTTTCGCACATTGTAACTTACCATGTTGTAATTCTAGATGCATTGTAGTGTCATGCGTGGTGTTGCATACACTTTGAAGGTGTATTATGTCCTTTTCAGCCAAACTGTGAGTGAAACTAAGATGCTGTGCTATCTTAGTCTCGTCATGGCTTTCTCTGGCACTGGTGTGGTCCGTTCTTAAGGGCACCACCCTTCCCACCACCGCCCCCACCCACCTTTTTCCATCATATGAAGAGTGTATCAGGCTCAGCAAAATTCAGTCAGATACTCTTCATGTTCAGGTCAGGCAGCTAGGCGCTGTACATGTGCTAGATGCACAGGTGCCTGGCTAACTGAGATTACATTTGCCTTGATAAAGGTTTCAGAGCCCTATGGGTGTAAGCTCTTTAGCCCGGCAAAGCACTGGAGGTCCTTCCCCTCATGACGAGCGGTTGCCTCACATATAGACACATGCACTTCAGGTTTATGCCCTGAAGTGCCCAGGGCTGACTGTCCATCAGTGAAGCCTCGTCCCAGAGTGGGGTGGGTTGGAGTTAGCAGTCCTACTGATCACATCCAACTCTGTGACGAGTAAGGGACTGCCGCCTCCTCTCCCTGGCTGACCCATAATATGGTTAGCAAATGCAAGGAGGTGGCTGTCTCAATCCTCCAGTAACCACAGGGGCTCCCTCCCTCCTGTCAACCAGTGTTAAATATATTATCTGGCTGCATAAGTGTGTACTCTGTTTCTCCCTCATGTCTGCAGTTTGGTTGTTTATTGCATAACTGTAGGCAACCCCGAGTGAGCCTTCGTCCAACTAACTGACCACAGCATACTTTACTGAACCCTGCCTTTATGCCTGTATCCTGAGGGACAACTGATGTTAGCTGCAGAGGTACAGTCCCCCTGTTCTAATTAGGACTGGGACTGGCTAAGAGCTCCTGAAACATTTTCCTACAGGACTGGTTAGAATAGCGTACGGCACATGCAAAGCAATCGCGATTGATTTAATCAGAAATTCATTTGACAGGCTAGTACTCAATGTCATTGACCCATGCGGGCTATTTTGTTAGGGAATCCTTATGTGTACAGTGCATATCCTGAACACACATATTTCAAGACACTCTCACGTGTTAGTGATCTCACTAGCACATACGAAGCACTTTGAAATACTTCAGCTCAACATAAGTGATGTACAACAAATTTTCATGGAGTGCAAAATCAAGAGTGGAGTCTGGCTCAAAGATTCGTGCACGAGTCGAGGCTTCAGAATAACTGCAACGTAAATCATGCCACAAATATTTTATAATATAAGGTGTTCAAAATAAGAAAAAGTGGATTTTGTCAACACTCTGAAGCTTCATACCATAGTACATCACAGAAGTATTAAAAATAAGGGTTTTTAAACATACACTGAAAAATATTCCTGCTCTCGCCCTCATGACAACACTATCAGTGATCTTAAAGGTAAGCCAGTTATGAATACCCTATATACAGGGCCACTGGAATAATTTGATTCAACAGCTGCATCTTTTAAAAAAATATTTATGGATTTGCCACATAATCTAACACCTGCTGCATAATCTGCAGATTTGAACAAAAAAAATGTTTTTAGCTCAAAAAGATGAAAAGTTACTAAAAACATGGCGACGTGGGTTTGTGCGCAGTGCAAGGCCCTTTGCAAAGTTTAACTGGTCATCTTTTGGATTTTTTTAAATGTATTTGGTTGTGAAACGGCTACTACTGAGGTGAAATCTTTGCCCAGATAATATTACCATGTGTAGAAATTACACAACAGTCAAGTAACAATATCAAAAAATTTGCCTTATTATGCAGCATAATTTTCCTTTTCTTGCTGCATAATTTAGTCATCCCTGCTGCATAATTTGGTGCTATTCTAACACAATTCCAGTGGCCCTGACTATATAGTATAGAGTTATGTGGACTAGATTCTAATTATGGCTTGAGCATCATTTTAGGTTACGAAATCAGACATGAGGTTTTTGTACTAGAGGTGGGTGAGCCACTGGAAACTCGAACCAGGCTCAAGCAGATGATGGCTCTGGCTCAGCTCGACGTCCTCTTGGTCCCAGGAGCCCAAAACGAGCCAAGCTTTTATGTGGGTACTTGCTGCCTGCCACTCAGGCTGCCACCTCATGCATCAAGAAATTAAGACAAACCTTTGATGAAAAGCTAGTGGCTGAATTGTATTGTGCAAAACAAGAAATCATGGCTTCCCTGCTTAACAAAATTGTGTAATCCCATGCAAATATTATATTTCACCAAGACTCCTTTTCCTTCAGCATCGCATTTGAGAGAGCCTTCAAATCGGAGCAATCGGGATGTACGCTATCCAATAAGCACTTGTTTTTTGTTTAATAGACTGTAATGTTGTTCCGTCTTCAATACAAATCTACATCACAAAAATTTGGGTACACCTGTTATGTTATGCGTATTTGTAAAGCAAACTATCAGGAGGGCATCCTGGCACTGAGCCGATGAGTGTGCCTAGCCATGCCTAGGACAGGGCAGGATGATGAGTAGAAAGGCAAGGTTTTCAGATTCTTGCTGGATTCAGGAAGAGAAAAGAAGGATCTGGCCTCTTTTCTGGTTGAGTGACCATGCATGAGAGGGTGGGTTACTGTGTGGGTGGTTAGTGTGCATAAGAGGTTCTGGGTACAGGAGCAGTGAAAGTGGATGGGTGCATGAGGGCTTGAGAGAGGTGCAAGTGAAGACTCCCTTTGTGGAGTGTGTAGCAGTGCGGTCAGTGGGGATAGGGGTTGAGAGCGCAGAGGAACTTGGTCCATAAGGGGAGGAACATGGTTCCTTACACTGGGTGCAGTCCAGGGACAGACAGGCTTGCCATGGCAGGCTGAGAGCGGCTCCTTGGATGCCTATTTTGAGCAGCCTTGTAATGAATGTGTGTGGGAGAGCATATCGAAGACTGCTGAGAGGTCTAGGAGGATCAGAGCTGCAGTCCCTCCTCTATCGAGTAGGGCTTGGTAGCTGCGATAAGGGCTGTGTTGGTGCTATGGTATTTGTAGAGTCTGTTTGAGAGAAGTCGAGTGGTAGGTTCCATTCCAGATGTGAGGAGAGTTATTGGTTGATGTTTTTTTTTAACACCTTAGTCAGGAACAGAAGTAGGGACATCAGTCAGTAGTTGTTGAGTTCGCTGGGGTCTGCCAATGGTATCTTTAGTAGGGCATTGACTTTTGCATGTTTTCAGTCCTCGGGGAAGGTAGCCATGGCAATTGAGGTGTTGATCAAGGTGGTGAGTATGTGGTTGAAGATGTGGTGAGGGAATGGGTCGGTTGGTGCCCGAGTGGACCGAGCTCATGATGGAGGCGATGTCATGTGGGGCAAGCTGGCTCCATTCAGTTAGTCAGATGTCTGTGGTGGTAGCGGAGTCGTTGTGCTGCTTGAAGAAGTTGGTGGCCTTGGGCTTGGGTTTGAAGTTTCTGTATCTGTTGGGGACCTTGTTGTGGAAGAAGTCTGCACTGTTGTCTCAGAGTTCCTGTGAGAGGGTAATGTTGTTTGTTGTGGCTGAGAGGTTGGATAATTCTTTGACGATGTTGAAGAGTTCTTTGCTGTTAATGGAACTTGATTTGATGCTTGAGGCTAAGGACTTTTTCTTTGATTCTCTCAACTTTCTGTGGTAGAGGTTCAGGGCTGTCTTGAAGGCGGTTGTGTCCTTACTATTGCGCCATCTCCTTTCCAGTTGTTAACAGTGTCCTATAGTGATTCTTAGGTTTTAAGTGTACCAGCTAGCCTTCTTGGTGGACCTTCTGTGGGTGTTGTTGCCGATGGGAGTGACACTGTCAGCGCAGTCGGTGATTTAATTGTTGAAGTCTCTGACATTCTGGTCTAGGTTGTTGGAGGAGATGGGGTGGGTGGTGTTGATGGTGTTGATTCATTTGTCCTATGAGACTTAGATCCAGCTGTGATGGGGGCGTCGGGCAGACTGGGGGCAGAGGTCTGTGAGCTGGTGATGTTGAAATGAATGATGGAGTCGTCGTCCAGGTGAGTTCTGTGGTGAGGCGGTACCCGATGCAGTTGCTGGAGATGTATATGGGTTCTAGTGTGTGGTCTGTGCTGTTTGTGGGACCATGGACAAGTTGGGTGAGTCTGATGTTGTTCATGCTGTCGAGGAGGTTAGTAGTGTTTGTCATTGTGGTCATCGAGATGGAAGTTGAGGTCACCATAGAAAATGTAGTTGTTGGAGTCTATGGCGAGGGGGGCGATAAAGTTGCAGAAGGCTGGACGTGGTCCTGGAGGACGGTAACATGGGAATAGATGCAAAAATAATATAACAAAATGTGCTGCATTCTGCTGCATAATTTGCCTTTTCTTGACGGATAATTTAGTCAACCCTGTCACACAATTTTATCATCTCTATAGTACAGTGGCAATAATCACAGCTACAATGGGGCTACAAAAGTGCTTCAGGTACCATTGCATTTGGAGCTGTTGTCCAGGCACTAGTCTGTATACACATTCCCATCATTCTCCCATCCCTCCCCCATTCTGCATGACTAGCACAAGCATTAGCCGGTTTCGATGCAGTGTATATCATGAATTAACAGATATTCTTTCAATGGGCCCCAGATGTTCTTGGGCAACAGAGCCTGGGAAATGGTGGAATAGTAAAATCCCAGTTGGTTGTTGCATTATATCATATAGCCAGGTCTTCACTGTGGGTATACAATCCCTGTTCCACACACGACACACGCCTCTCCACATACTTTACGCCTTCTCTTCTGTCACACTTAGGGCCCGGTTTAAATTTTTGGTGGAGATGGAACTGTGGTACCTGCCAATGCTTGAAATGTCCATCGGGCCAATGGGCATTTCAAAATGTGGCGGTCTGCACCTCCATCAAGGAGATGTGGTAATTTACTCCGTCACTCTGGCGGAGGACGGGCCAACCGACAAAATATAAAGGAGGACCTAAATGCCCTACTTCCTCCTCTACCCTCACCATCTATCAGCCATCCTCTATTCCCCATATACAAGTCATCTCTAACTTCTGATTTCCAATAATCACTTCACATCCCTCACTCAATAGACTTTTTATGTTTCATCCCTCACCCCTGAGTTGTCCCTCCATATCCCTCATCCCTTATTCCATCTCTTTATCTCCCACTCTTTTTTACTCACTCTCCATCACTTATTTGTCATATTCCTTTCAATACATTTTATATTCATTTCAATAATGTCATATTCATCTTAACAATTGTCATAATTTTAACATGGGTCATATTCGTTTCAACATAGGTTATATTTATTTCAATACATGCAATATTCATTTTGATGTGTATCATATTAATTTCGAAACATGACATATTCATTTTGACAAATTTCATTTTAATTTCAGCATTGATCATATTAATTTTAAGGCATGTTGCATTAATTTCAATGTGGCTCATGTTCATTTCAAAGCATGTCATATTCATCTTAGTACATGCCATATTCCTTTCAATGGATGTCTCATTCATATTAACACATCTTATATTCATTTTAACATGAATCATAACCATTTCAACACGTATCATAATCATGTCAATGTGTATCATATTACTTTAAATGCAACCCGTATTCATTTTGATAAATGTCATATTCATTTCAATGCATGTCATATTCATTTTAACATATTTTGTTCCTTTCACTCAATGTTATATTTATTTCAATGGATGTCATATTCATAATAATACTTGTCTTATGAATTTTAAGATGCAACTTATCTATTTTAACATATATCATATTCATTTGAATATGTGTCACATTCATTTTAATGCATGTCATATTAATGTTGACAAATGTCATAAGAATTTCAGCTATGGTCATACTTATTTTAAGACATGTCAAATTCAGTTCAATGGGGTTTATATTAATTTCAACACAAGCCATATTCATTTTAAATCAAATTCTATTCATTTCTGCATTTCTCATATTTATTGTAATCTAGGTAACATTCATTTCAAGGCAATTCGTGTTCATTGAAACATGTGTAATGTTCATTTCAGTCTATGCTATATTATTTTCAATGTGCATTGTATTTTTTTCAGAATATAATATATTTATTTCAATCTGCCATATTAATTTCAATGTATGTCATATACCTCTTGGCATATGTCAGTCATTTCAAGAAATGTCCCATTCTGTTTGACGCATATTGTATTCATTTCAGTGATTTCTATATTGTTTATAGTGAGGGCCATATTCATTTAAGTATGATTGCTATATATTTAGGTATATTTCTTATTCAATTCGGAGTGTGTGTTATTCATATTCATCACCAAGTAGCATATTTACTCTGCCAGGTTTCATTTTTGTTTTGATTCAAGTCAGATTCACTCTGCCAGGTATCATAATTATTTTGACACATATTACAGTCATTCTGGTGTGTGTCATATTCATTTTGCAGCATGCTATGCATTTCAGGGGGATGCTTATATGGGGATCTGTAATTTTGACATGAACGGCTTCCCATACATTTATTTACCTAAATGAAGTACAATAAAAGATACAAATAAGCTGTCCTGCACCACTAACTTTAGCAAAGCATTACTTTAAAGATATCTAGCATTAAATGTGTACAACATATGATGAAAGCCCCTCCAAATGTCATTAAAGTGTATTTTATTAACACGCAGATTAAATCAGCGCATTAGTGAGCAGACAGTGATAGTTTTTAAAAATGAGCGCAGCATTGCTCAAGCCTCCTCCCACCCTGACAACAATGCCAATCGTGAACTAAGAGTCAAGTCAGTAAATCATCAGGGTCATTGTTTCTTATTGGTTGTTATTATACAGGGATAACATTTAACTTTTTTAAATCAAACACAGGAGAATTTTTAGTAGAGCGCACATCCAGAATCTGAGTATTTTAAGGTGCTCTTACATCTGACAATGAAGAAAAAAGAGGAAAATTAAATAAACTAATTTCTAGGATCACACAATTTGGACAAGTGGGAAAGCCGGGATTGGTCCCTGGTTTTCTGGTTTTCCCTGCGCTCACCTTAACCTGTTCCCTGCAAAGGCCCTCTCCCACCCTGCTGTCATCAATGTGGCCCTCAGGCACACCCCAGACCATACTTTGTGGCCCCTGGGACAACGTTTACGAGTACTGATGATCTACAGCAGGGCCGGCTTTAGCGCTGGTGGCGGCCTGTGCGACAATCATTTTGACGCCCCCCACACCCCATGACCGCCCCCTCGGATTTTCTCACACCACGGGGCAAAAGTGCTTCTCATCTCTGCAATGATAGGTTATTGCTAAATACAGTGCCCCACCTTCCCCCATGTCAGCGCCCCCTCCACCGGTCAGCGCCTAGTGCGGTCGCACCAGTCGCACTGCACTAAAGCCGGCCCTGGTCTACAGTGACCTTGAGTCTGACCCTTTTTGGGTGGTTTTCGGAGCATTACTGAAGCTGCTATCCACCAAGATTTAGTGGTATTTGCACTCTTCCTGTATTAGATGGAAAGCACAAAACGTGACCCTAAAAGGTTTGTGCCTAATTATTTTTACTTTGCTGACAGCTCGGAATGTACCTGTGCTTGTTTGTAAACCTGCTGCTTTCACCGCTGCGTTAACATGATTATAATAATGAACAACAAACCACATCCTATGGTAGACAACTTCAGCATTTAAATGATTTGATAGTTAGAACATTGATTTCCTAGCTAACCTGTTTTCCGTGTTCCGATTTCTAGTCATTATGTTTGTGTTTACTGTTTATTAGATCAGTCAGTTCTTTTACACGGGTTTCCTTGGCAATTGGACATGTGCAGTGCGGTGCTGTAGAGAATGCCACGTCCACTCTCAGCCTCAAAATCTGGAACCTTGTCATATCAGGACTTTTTAGTCTTCCTTCAACCCATTAAAGGGCTTGGCCATGCTTCCTTCTCTGTTGGTTCTCAAGCATGTCTATCTTCGAATGTTTCAGCCAGCAGAACATCATTTTATATGCACATTTGTATTTTACTAATCCCTGATAGCAGGGATTGAAACAGCTGTACCTCTGCAGCACATACCACTTGTAATACTGTCTGAGGATGTTTGACGTTTCTTTGCCACTGAATGGCACCAACTGCTCATCTCTACTTTATTCCGCATTATAACGTGTAGAGACTCATGGGGATATTTACAATAAAAAGTCGCAGCGCAAAATTAGTAACGCTGCGCGCAAATATTTTTTAAACGTAGGGATGCACCATATTTTCAAAACTATGGTGCACCGCTGCATTTCCCCAAGTGCTGCCGCTAAAAAAGCTGCCTGTTGCCTACAAAGACACCCTTGTGCCACGTTGTAAGGGTGTCTGTGCTGCAGCGGTGAATGGTTATGTGCACGAAGGGACACCTTCCTGCACATAAGGAAACTTGAAAGGCGATTTTCTGTTTCGATTTGCGATTTGCTGTTTGGATTTGTGTGCTATATGATGCAGTACACATGGAAAGAGAAAAATAAGTTTATAAATTAATATTTTCTCCTTACATCGCCTTCCTAAGACCAGGTATTTCCTAGTTTTTGGCGCTGCCTCATTCTTGTAAACATGGGGCAGCGCCGAAAAGGAATGTGTGCTGCAGCGGAACACCCACTGCAACACCCATTGCACGCCCCTTTCACGCTAAGTGAAGCGTGAAAATGTGCCTTATTTACAAGGCCGTTCTAAGCCACGTTAAGCGGCTTAACGTCACTTTGTAAATAAGGAGAAGGGGATGTCGCCACCAGACCGTCACTAAAAGTGAACTTCAACATCACCTTCTGACGTTGGTCATTAACGGCATTCTGAACCCACCTTTCATTAACAGCACCAGCGACCAGTCAACACAGTACATGGCAGGTACATCCCTGTTTACTCATGGGTTGTCTAAGTTGTAGTTGGCGGATACCCATGCAGCAGTTGGGGGGTGTGTGTGTGTGTGCGTGCGTGCGTGCGTGCGTGCGTGTGTGTGTGTGTGTGTAGGTCAAAGGGCATGTAGTTATGTGCCCAGGTTAGGCCCATACATATTTACGTGCACAACTATGTTGGATTCGTTTCTCTGAAACTACTTTATTTACACATCTAGATTAGCACATTATCAGGATGCGTCGAACATCATGTGCAAGGCCCTTCTATGCACTATGTACAAATGTCAGTCTATCTTCATCCAAGGGGCGACAGAGCTATCTACTTATCCATAACATCACAAATCTATATGCACATCGCAAGGCTGCTTTCTATTATAAATAAAGAGCATTCCAAGGGATTAGCAGATAAGGCACGTCAGCTGACACCGAGGGTCCCTGCATGCTGAGACTTCACCACGCAGTGGTCTGTCATCTCCGTTAAGTTTGTACAGTTTGTGACCAAGATGGGCTCCTACATTCTCTCCCACCAGGTAATGGGATTGGATCAACCCTTGGTGGGATTCTAGGCAACACACCTACACACACCCTAGATACACTCAGAGTAGGGGTTGCATAGTAGGAGTATGCCTGATTACTGCTTGTTCATATGCCTGCATATATACACTGTTTCAGCACCATGTTAGAACTGTATCTACTATGTACTCTTTTGGTGCTTGTAATTATTTTCATCTGCTTCACATATATTGATATTTACACTGTATTCTGTGTATTTCTCTGAGCACTAGTAAGCACAAGTGACTGAGCAAAAGGTTTTGATCTGTTTCCACGATCCCTGAGGGTTAACAGCTGTCATGTTCAGTGGTTGTTAGAAATTGTTCGCTCCCTGGTGAGATTTTGGAGGCTTACGGTGGCACTGTGAGCTAGCTGATCTCTAGGCCAACATATCCTGCAGGAGTGCCAATCAGTCTAGGCACCTCGCCCAAAGTGTATGCTGTCCAACAAACATGCAGGTCCTACGGATTAGTGGGAACTACACGAAATGGCACCACCAACATTGGTTGGGATCTTATTTAACGGTCTGAGTAGTTCAGTTGTGCTTTTGTCAGAGACTACTACTCACCTCCAAACCGAAGACATCCATGGTGGTAAGAAAAATCCACCTCAGCTGAGTAGGTATACCCTATGTATTGGCTGTGGATTATTCAACTCTGTAGGATTAAAAAAAATCCCACATTGCGCAAACCTTAGCTTCATATATTAATTTACTTAAATTCTTCTCTCTTCGCACAATGTATGTTAACTGAGAAACCTATGCAGAAGAAGTAGTTACTCTAAATATATTACAGAGACTTGCATACATGCAGTTACTATGAAATTATTACATTACGACCTTCCGGCAAAGGGTGGCGACATTTCCTTCATGGTCGAGGCACACGAAGCATTGAGAACAGAGGTATTCAATTCTTGGGTTAAGTTTCCGGCTGCGGATGCACGTACACAATTGTTTCACACTTACATTGAAGATCAAACACCAGAGGAATGCTTTCCATACGTGGACATAGAACTTCTGTTAACTTACCAAGAACACATAAATTAGTATAAAGGCGCCCTCCCCATACAGTAGAAAATGTGAGACTTAGTCTGCTCAGTAAAGAAGGAGCTACTTGGCCAGTCCTAGCTGCTTATATACTGTTGCCTAATCTTGATGATTTAGATACAGCAGAAATAACAACACTATACAAAGATCTAGTAAAACATTACAGAATCCTCACACAATACATTATATGAACACTGATAGTTAACCCTGTGAGGGCGGCTCCGGCTGCACAACCACAACTGGCTGCTACGGGTATCAGCCGTCAAACGATGAATGACGTTATGGGAAAGGTTCCCAACAGTCAGGAGCAAATTCCGTTCTGAATAGCACAGAAAACAAGCCAGCTTGAAGGGGTTTTTCCCCCATATGGGACCACAGAACAAACACAGAATATTAACATTTTGCTTGCCAATGCGGATGGCTCTCCTGGTGGAAGATTGTGCCACTTAGGGTACAGTCTTCGCTGCAATTTACACCAGAACTCATGGTATCCCCTCAATGGCAGCTTTACCTGAGGTACTGAAATAAGTACAGAATGAGTATGGGGCAGGACCTGCCCTAGACTTGGGGATAAAATTGATGGGCAATTATGCAGCGGCATTAATCATTATGTTAAGTAACATAAAGGGGGAAGCAGAAGCATTGGCTATACACCAATGCCGGAGGGAGTTCACTCCTGTACAGCAGGAGCAGGAATTGCCTAAAACCTGAGGGAGTTCACTCCTGTACAGCAGGAGCAGGAATTGCCTAAAACCTGAGGGAGTTCACTCCTGTACAGCAGGAGCAGGAATTGACTAAAACCTGAGGGAGTTCACTCCTGTACAGCAGGAGCAGTAATTGCCTAAAATTATCCAAGAATCTTATGCTAAGATAATTTGGATGCCAGACCTGGGAAACCACAGGTTAATAGTAATTCTGAAAAGGATAACTCTAAGCAAGCACCCCATCCATCTAAGAAGATATGGGGAAATTAACAAAAAAATAAACAAAATAAAACACAATCACTGGGAGGGTCTCCTCAACAGGAAACCAGTGACAAAAATTACAACCGTGATAATATCAGAATGCCTGACAAGTACCAGTATACTGATACACGTTTCTCTCGTTTCTTTCAGGATTCATCCAAAACGCGTTCAGGGAGAGGTGGAGGGTCAGAGCGAAAATCAGAAGAGCGCGTGAAGCCAAAAAAGGGAAACACATTGCACTTCAGACTACATCCTTAAAGAGGACAAACAAAAGACTCCTAGACCTCAATTCAAAAAGAAGGTAGCAGGGATTATAATAAAATATGCCTAAGCTACAATGGACTTTGCTTCTGAACGGGGAGTGGGCAGTGACGATGCTGGACAGCGTGGCAGAAGTCACAACCTGATAGATTTTCTGGTGGTAGTAGCGCTGAATGAGCATATCTCCGTGGTAACACCTGATACAAGGGTAAGTGTCCCTCATCGTTTATACAAAAGAATGCTCTTAATGGAGGGGAACATACCCAGAAACATCAAGGCTCTCTTTTGGGAGAACCTGACATATGGTTACTGTTAGAAATGGGATTTCTGGTTGGCTAGGGCTTGCGCCAAAGCCAGGCAGAAACCACCACTCTAGTCAGGGCTGGGGAGTTACACGCCAAAGATAACCCCTGCTCACCCCCTTGGTAGCTTGGCACGAGCAGTCAGGCTTATCCCGGAGGCGATGTGTAAAGCGTTTGCGCGCGCACCCAGCAACAACACCCAAGGCCCACCACAAAGGAAACTCCACACAAGGTATTATATAAAAATAGCCTTTGTATTACCAAAACACATTAGATAAAAACACACACTTTACAATGTGCCAACAGGCACGGGCAGAGTTTACAAGGGATTATATGTACAGGGGACAGGGCCACATGGACCACTGTCAGGAATTAGCACTTTGTAGAAATTAGCACTTAGAACATAGGAATAATACTTTAGAACCTAGCACATACAATCACTGTAGCACTAACTAGAAAATGTAGCACACAACCAGTAACCCTAACCACCTTAGGAAAATATTACGCAGGGAATCAGGACCTCACTAGCACCACCTGTACTATGAGAAAACCACCACCCAAGTATCACAATACCTGTAGGGGTAAACGCACATTACACATGATGCATCACATTCAGAGGTGTAAACACAAGGCACATGACGCATAAAAACACATTCAGAGGTGCAGGTTTAGGAACAATAGCGCAAAACTCACATTGGCCACCACCTGTGGCAGACCCTAGGCCAACTGGCCTTGTTGGGGCTAGGACGCCCTGTCAGGGCAAGGCTGCGCAGGCTGCGCAACCCAAAACGCAAAGTCCACAACCTAAATGTTGCAGCTGCCCACTAAGTGCTGGGCAGCTGGAGGGAGTGTGGGCACCACTGTGCCTGTACACCAACTATGGCAGTTGTTGGAGCCTCGGGGCTCTAAACAAATATTCACCCACTGGAGCGCACTGGCTCCCGAAGCTAATATGTGCCAATTAGAGGGAAGAATAAAGGGAAGAACTTGTCCCCCACGGTGGAGCGTACTCGCGCTCTGTCCCAACAATACTGTGCACGTGGGGGCCCTCTAGGCTCTTTACAAAGAATGCCCGGCGTGGGAGTCCTTCTGGACTCTATAAAACAATGTGCCCCGTTGGAGCCTCGCTGGGCTCTGAGGAACCAATGGCCCCGTAACGTTGGAGCGCACTCGCGCTCGGAAACCACCAATGCGGTCCGCGTTGGAGCCTCGCAGGCTCTAAACAATAATGCCCCCCAAAGCAATGTGGGAGCCTCGTGGGCTCCTTAACAAATCTTGGCCCCGAATGCTGGAGCGGCCCGCTGTCAGTTACGGGGCCGCTCTGGTATCACTACGAGAGCCCCCCACTCACCGGGTTCCAAGGGAGGACTCCAGGCTCCTCGTAGCGTGGAGGGGCAGGCACCGACAATGTGCCTCGCGCCCCCTCCGCTCCAGCTCCGGCCGCACTCCTCCCGTCAGGATCCAGCACGGGGTGGGCTCCCGCCTGGATGCCTCGGCACTTCCCCTGGGCTGCAACCGCGCGGGGCTCCCTCAGCTCACGGGAGCCCCGGTCACCTCCACGTCGTTTCGCTTCTCTCGGGGAAGCACAGGGTAGGCTCCCGTCCGCTTCCTGTGTTAGGCCACGCCCCTGTCCCTTCCGAGGCTGCCTGACTTCCTGGTTCGCCGCGTTCGTGGCTCGGTCCGGCGGCGGTGAAGCGGGGACAAACGAGGGGTAGGCTCCCTCTTACTTGAGGTGAATAAACGGGGTGGGCACCCGATAACTAAATAATTAAATAAGCGGGGTGGGCACCCGCCAACGATCACGGCAATGCGGGGTGGGCACCCGCTTCAAATCTCAGCACCCAGAGGGGGAATCCCTACGCCGGGGATTCCCTCGGTTAGGCAAACAGTTCGGTGCGGCAGAGGCGTCACCGAAGCGCTCTCTAAGCGCTGGGGTCCAAATAAAGCGCTCCTAGCGCTATATGCAAAATAAAAGCGCTTCCAGGCGCTTGGAGAAAGTCCAGCAACCAAAGTCCTGGCAAAGTTTTAGGAAGGTAGGCAGGGGGGCAAGGCTGGGCCAGCTCACAGGGCCTCCAGGCAGGGAGGTAGTCCAAGTGGCGGTCCTCTGGCCCAGCAACAGCAGCAGCCCCCTCAGGCAGGATCCTGGAAGAGAACAGATTCTGTGGGGACACAGCCCCATTTTTATACATAGCTTTCCTTTGTCTCAAGGTGCAGGGAAGGGGCGAACCAGTTACAACTGGTTCCTGAGCACTTTGTTTTGCTCAGCCCCTCTCCCTATTCAGAGTGCAGGCCAGGGACATCAGTCGCACCACAGGGGGCGGAGCCAGCATTGTGTGGGGAAAACCCAGCCCTATTCAGGACCCAGGTGTACTCCTCCCACCCATCTAGCTGCTGATCTCCCTATTCACCACTGGGTGACTCCTCCTGACTCTGGGGATTCCCTAGCCCGTCACATAACCTCAGCCAGCCAATCACGCGACAGGCAGTCACTGCACATTTATGCCAGCATCCAGAAGTGGCACTTCCATACTAGCTACATGCACGCCGCACACATCATCGCGCAGCATTTCATCACACGAATCTGTACATACCAGACTCGACCCTGCACACCCCACGCATCAGGAACTACCAGGGACACATACATTCCCCATGCATTCCTATGGGAGGGCAGGCCTATCTCACCACATGCACTCATAGTGCGCACGCACTTTACCCTGGGACACAGGGAAAGTGCGCAGAAACCAAAAATCACTACCACCAGGTCACCAGTAAAAGCAAAAAGTTTTAGGGGTGAACCTGCCAGAAGTGCCAAGTCCAACAGTTACGGCATTCTTTTGGCTGAATACGATTGGCCACCTGAGTTAATGCCCACTGGGAGAAATGGTAATTTTACCTGCTTTCTCTGACCTTGTTCTAGAATCAGTTAAACATTAATTTGTGCAGGAGTGGGCATTAGTGCTAGCTCCTGCACTATACCGCAATCATGTTGGGTGTGATGATGAGTCTCCTCATCATGAGAGCCCATTAAAATCAGTTCCTCAACCCAAGAGACAGTACACAATAAAACATGAAGCTAAAAAACAAGTTAGGGAAATCCTAGAACAAATTGAATACCAGGGTGTAGTAGAAAATTGCACCTCATCATGAATAATTCCCGATTTCCTGTGATGAAACCTGACAATTCATACCATCTAGTTTTAGACTACAGACACTTGAACATTTCGACACACACATTTGCAGTACAATA
Organism: Triturus cristatus; assembly: GCF_964204655.1. Taxonomy (NCBI): domain Eukaryota; kingdom Metazoa; phylum Chordata; class Amphibia; order Caudata; family Salamandridae; genus Triturus; species Triturus cristatus. The sequence continues at coordinate 1,162,747,954 of NC_140584.1, forward strand.
TGCACATAGTGCCGCACTAATGAATAACATTGCTTGGAAAAAAATACAAAACAACACTAGATATCTCAAATCGAATTTTCTGCCAGAATATAGCACTTGAAAGCAGATATTTGACAGCATTTTCAGCTCTCGGGTCACAGCGTCAATTTTGCAGTTTACATCAAGGGTATAAGAACGACCCAGGGCTGTTCTCAGCCAGGGTAAAAGAGTTGCTTCAAAATTTTGATGAGGAGGCATTGTCCTAGGTGTATGATATTTATCTGACAGACAATGAGTTAATAAAACACTTGGCTGGAGTGAAACACATAATTCTGGGGTTTGCTCACCTGGGTTACACATTTAATTTAGAAAAATCAAAAATTGCTCACCTCAGTGTCCCTGTTTCTAGGATAAGAGTTGTCAAGTGAAGGCAAAAGTCTGGCAGCACATTTTTCCGAAAAATTTGCATTGCTCTAACCTCCAACAACTCTGAAGAAACTAAAATCCATTTTAGGATTTCTGAAATTTGGCAGCACATACATTTTGGACTACAATGAACGAGTAAAAACATTCTATGGTTTAATCAGGCCTGAGTTTTCAATCAAACATTGGACACAGGAACATACTAACATTTTACGTTCCGTACAAGCTGACATGATAGCTTCCAATATCTCAAACAATGGGAAACCCAATAAACCCTTGGAGGCTTGGGCAATTAAATGAGTGGGTATGAGTGCATACAAGGGATTAGTTCAAGGCTATATTTATAGCATACTGGGACCGGTTTCAGGATAACACCCCTCATCAGCCGGGCTAGCTTGAATCTGGTGGCGTAGCGAGCACGGGACCCACGTCTGGGCATACCCTTCTCACTTAGGGGGGCACATTATTTTTACAACATTGACAACTCTGGTCCATTGTAATACTGAGCTGAACATTGCAAACATTATATTCTGGCCACGTGCCATTGAATTATATCAATAGTATGAGTCTGTTTTCGGCATATGATCTAACCGAAAGACATGGTGCGCAGATATTCAAAGTATATCATGTTGCACAAAAATTGGACCAATTACATTTCACTGTGGCTGAGACACCATCCACACACTGGATAATCCATTGTTACATCACTCTCCAGGTCACAACTTTTCAATTCCAGTTTCGTCTACAATACCAACAAGCATTTGCAATGCAATCGGTCTTGCATTTGGGATCTTATATGTATTTAGCTATGCAGCACATTAGCCTGGGTGCTAAAACATCTACTGTTCTTTAACATGGTGGAAAAGTAAGTGCCAAACTGCATGGCCCGCCAAGTATGGGAACACATGGAGAGAAATATTGCCTTTCAGTGGGAAATGGTATAGTCCAAAGCTCGGTTTTTAACATAAAATCAGGACCTTCGGTGGTCATATCACTGAAAATACAAGATATTGTCTACGAGTGCTTGTGGAAGACAATTTCTATTAACTAGAATCTAGACATTGCTAAAGGGATTCTGGTATTTTACTGACCTCTGCTGGTTGTTCTCTATCAAGAAAGTTAAATAGAGGCAGTTGTCAGAAAAATTTAAAAAATAAAGTCCCTCAGCAGAAAGCAATTCTGGCATTTTACTGACCACTACTGGTCGTTTTCTATCAAGACAAGTAAATAGAGGCAGTTGAACAAGTAGGAAGCATTTCTGGTATTTTACTGACCTCTACTGGTCGTTTTCTATCAAGACAGGTAAATAGAGGCAGTTGAACAAAAAATAAAAAGTCCTTAAGCGGAAGCAGACAAGTCCTAGGGCTGATCTCCAAAGCCCACAAAGTGCATACACATAGAAGTATATACTAAAGTATATAAAGAGTAACCCTGGGCGTGACACTATGCTTCGCCCACGTAGTGTACGTAGCGCTGCCTGCTTCGCAGTTTTCAAAGTAGGCGAAGCAGGCAGCGCTACACACACGCCAGGGCAGAGCGTACCTGCCTGCCGCCCACCACTCGCCCGCCCTCCTTTTAAAACATACCCTGAATGTAAAATAAATAAAAGTAAAGACACTTACCTGAAGCGCGGCGTCTCCGGGGCTCCCTCTTCCTGGTTTCCAACTTCTTCTGACAAATGCGCATGCGCGGACGCCCGCGCATGCGCATTTGTCGCAAGAAATGCACATGCAAGAAGTTGGAAACCAGGAAGAGCGAGCCCCGGAGACGCCGCGCTTCAGGTAGGTGTCTTTACTTTTATTTATTATAAATTCAGGGTATGTTTTAAAAGGAGGGCGGGCGGGAGGCGGATGGCGCGTAGTGGGGCTACGCAGAGCGCATAGTGTGCGTAGATTTGGGCACACTACGCGCTGCTTCACGTAGCCCCACTACACCCACTACGCCCACCCTTAATAAAGTGGTCTCAAATGCTCGACCTAAAGTAGGCAGATACAAAGTCCTAAGGGAAGGTTATGTGCACGAGTACTGGGAATTGCCATTCAGGTTTAGATGCAAGAATGGGGACAGGCACATTTTCCTTAGTGGTTCTGACTGTGAGGATGCTTTAAGCTGGTCCTTAGTTTGCAAGGGCATTTCTATTCATGGGGCATGCAATGCGTCAGTTGCAAACTTGTCCTATATCTGAAGGGTTCTCTGGCTGCCGTAATTCATCCCATCTTCAGGCTGCTCTTGAATGGGAGCTACTTGTTGCAGAATGGTAAAGGTTATGTGGAATGCAACCGGGCATCACTTATCTGGTAACAGCAACGTATGGCCTTCGATACATTTCTAGCACCAACCTAGGCACCCTTGCTCCATGGTGCAAGGGACTCTCAGTAGCAGGCAGGATTGTTTTTGTACAGGAAGGGCCACCTTCTTCCACAAAAACAATACAGAGAGGCGTTTTCCTCTTTCTATGTGTGCTGCGAAATTCAGCACACATGGAAACAGGGAATAAAAGAGGAGAAATACAAATATTCTCTGGGGAGACAAATGGTTTTGGTGCAGCTCCAGGTTTACATGATTGAGTAAAACTGGGGCAAAATCCATTGCACTACTTTGTCTCACTCCATATCGATGAGGCCATGCAAAGCCATGC
>NC_140584.1:1162751193-1162777193 GCF_964204655.1 Triturus cristatus
AGAGTGGCTTTCTGTCACCTCATAGATATGATTAAGAGGCTTATGCTGCCTGACCATCAAAAAACGTGATGCTCCGGCGGCGCAAGCCTCTCATACATAAGCCCCATAATGATGTGTAAGTGTTCACTCTCTTCCCCTCTTGACTAGAACACATCCTCTTGCTAGCTTACGACGACATCTTATGCCTCGTATATGACATCTGCCCAACAATAAGCCACACTTCCCCCGCTAGATCAGAGTCCATGGCACTGTTTCTATTAGTGACCATACAGGTCGAAACACGTGTCAAGAATAATAAAACAAAGAGCTTTTCTAAAAATTGAATGGGATTCTTCTTTGGATTATTATAGAAAAAGCATTTTGAAAAGGAACCAAGCAAAGGCAATGAGGTGGGCATAGAGGTTTTCACCGCCAGGGCCAGAGTCCGGATTCTTGAACAATGATTTTAGGAGAAAGCGAGGGGAGCCGGGGAAAGAGGGCTGTACAGGTTTTGGAGGGTTCCAGAGGTGGGTGGGCATGGCAGAGAGAGGTACTGCACTGAGGATGAAAGCAGAAAGAGAGAGAAGCAGAAGATGAAGAAGGCACCGTATCCACAGAGAGAGAGAATAGATTCTATGGGGTACCTGGGAGGAAATGAAAACAATGAACATTATCACAGAGATCAAAGGTGAAAGTGCAGGATTAACGTGCAAAGGATCTACAATGGCACAGAGAGGTGTAAACCGGCAGCACTAAAGCCATTCCTATGACTTAGAAAGAGAAGAGACCTAAAATGCATCAGAAACATACATCTCAATATACTCCAGATCACGCTGATTTGAGTAGAGTGTTGTAGATGGTGGTAGATTGTAGTGGGGTGGATAGAGTGGAGTGGGGTAGATTGGAGTGGAGTGGAGGGGAGATTACAGTGGAGTGAAGTGGGTGGGAGAGTGGAGTGGGGGAGTTCGGGGGGAAATGGAGCAGATATGGGTAGATTGTGGTAGACTGGAGTGGGTAGACTAAGGTAGTTTGGAGTGGGTTAGAGAGGAGTAGATAGGAGTGAAGTAAGATAGATTGGAGTGGAGTAGGGTAAACTGGAATTGAAAAGTGTAGTTTGGAGTGGGGTAGATTGGGGTGGAGTGGGGTAGACTGGAGCAGAGTCAGGTAGAGTCAAGTGGAGACAAGTGGAGTGTGGTAGATTGGAGTGGAGTAGTTTGGATTGGGGTAGATCGGAATGAGATGCATTGGAGTAGACTGGAGCAGAGTGGGGTAGTTTGGAATGGGGTAGATCAGATTGGGGTACATTGGGGTAGATTGGAGTGGAGTGAAGTAGAATAGGATAGATTCGAGCCGAGTGGGTTGGGGTAGATTGGAATGGAGTGTGGTAGATTGGGGTATAGTGGAGTGGTGTAGATTGGAGTGGATTTTATTGAAGTGGAATGGGGTAAATTGGGTAGACTGGAGTGGAGTGGGGTAGATTCGAGTAGCGTGCGGTAGACAGGTAGATTGTAGTGGAATGGGGTAGATTGGGGCAGATTGAAGTGGAGTGAGGTAGATTAGAGTGGGGTAGATTGGGGTGGAGAGGATATTTGGGTGGGGTTAGACTAGATTGGAGTGGAGTGGGTGGAGTGGAGTAAGTAGATTGGAGTGGGGTGGATTGAGGTATATTGGAGTAGAGTGGAGTAGAATGGGTGGAGTGGGGAAGATTGGAGTGGAGTAGATCAGTGTAAATTGAAGTGAAGTGGAGTAGCATAGATTGGAGTGGAGTAGAGTGGATTGGGGTAGACAGGAGTGGAGTGTGATAGATTGAGGTGGATTGGAGTGGAATGGGGTAGATTGGAGTAGAGTGGGGTCGATTGGAGTGGAGAGAGGGAGATTTGGGTAGAGGGGTGTAAAGTGGAGGGGCATAGAGTGGAAGGGCATAGAGTGACATAGAGTAGGGTGGCATGTTGTGTAATGGAGTGAGTGGCGCAGAGTGGAGTGGCGTGATGAGGCATGGAGTGGAGTGACATTGAATGGAGTGGTGTTGCAGAGTGGAAGTATATAAAATGGAGTAGAGTGTTGTAGAGCGGAGCGGTGTAAAGGAGAGTGGCATAGTGTGGAGTATTCATGGTGTGATAGCGCATTGCCCATGTTGATGCATATGAACACATTCTGTTCTTCTGTCATTGTACTAACTGTATCATATATCTGGCAGTATTTCCTCCTAGGAGGATTGAACACATATCTACGTGGTCTACTTTATGTTTTAAAGTTTTGTGAATACATTTGTGTAACTTTTGAACTACATGAGTTATACTGTTCATACAATGTTGATAACGGTTCCTGCCCATGTGCAGAGATGTCCACGGGGCCGGCAGATATGTATAAAATTGGTGGCAGTAAAGGCAGGCTGGCAGGGTGTAAAGTCTTTACTCCTTCTGCCAAACCCTTAATCAGGACCTCTGTATAGAGTGGCACAGTTGGTGAAAAACGACAGCCTGGACTGCTTTCGCCCCATTTCCAATTGGGTATTTGGTTGACAGTAGCATGCTTGGAAACCTGAGACTGGTGCAGCTTTCCGAGCCGCTACTGCCAATGATTGTGAATTTCAAAAAGTAGCAAATTTGCAGCCATCCAAGGAGTGCTTCTGCGGGTGCGGATTTACTACTTTTTGGTAAGCTGTTCCCTATATATATTTAAGTTCCTGATCCAAAAACTAAAGACCTCTTAATGAAATCAAGACAACCAGAAAAACCAACACAGACATAGCAGATCGACTCAGGACAGACTAAGAAGCCAAATATACTTTTCTATGAGGGAGGAGTAAGACCCCTAACAACAACTCTTTAAAGCTACATCCTTGAGTCGATGTGCAGCTCATACACACATAAGAGTATCCAAGTCACTGACATAGTGGGAACCAAGGTTGATGTTGCTTTCTATATGTTTTGGGTGTGGATTGTATTACTTTAAGGTGGAGTGTATCAGTGTGTTTATCTTCCTTTTACAGGTAGATTCATTTTTGGTTATTTTGTTGGCTGAGGAACTGATGAAAAATTTGACCTCTGTTTGGCTTCATAAATAGTTTTTCTGTTCAAGAGATTTGTCAAAATAGCACTGAGTAACACAACAAATGTAGGATGCCCTGGTAAGTGGACACCCGTTCTTTTCCAAGATATGTTTCCATATGAAAGTGTCTGGTAGACACCACACCTGTGTGACAAACACCATACCTCAGCAACAGACACCACACCTCTGTGACAGACACCCGCCCAGACACCATACCTCTGCGACAGACACCAACCCAGACACCACACCTCTATGACAGACACCAACCCAGACACCACACCTCTGTGACAGACACCAGCCCTGACACCATACCTCTGGGACAGACATCAGCCTTGACACCATACCTCTGCGACAGACACCAACTAAGACACCACACCTCTGTGACAGACACCAACCCAGACACCATACCTCTGCGACAGACACCTACCCAGACACCACACCTCTGCGACAGACACCAATCCAGACACCATGCCTCTGCGACATACACCAACCCAGACACCATACCTCTGCGACAGAAGACACCAATCCAGACACCATACCTCTGCGGCAGACACCAACCCAGACACCACACCTCTGTGACAGACAGCAGCCCTGACACCATACCTCTGAGACAGACACCAACCCAGACACCACATCTCTGTGACAGACACCAGCCCAGACACCATACCTCTGGGACAGACACCAGCCTTGACTCCATACCTCTGCGACAGACACCAACTAAGACACCACACCTCTGTGACAGACACCAACCCAGACACCACACCTCTGCGACAGACACCAATCCAGACACCATACCTCTGCGACATACACCAACCCAGAAACCATACCTCTATGGCAGACACAAACCCAGACACCATACCTCTGTGACAGACACCAACCCAGACACCATATCTCTGCAACAGACACCATCCCAGACACCATACCTCTGTGACAGACACCAACCCAGAAGAGATCAAGGTAGGAAGGAAAGCACTGAAGAACAAGTCAACTACAGGAGAAACCTTTCCCGCGCTGCAGAGCCCAGGTGTTCAGGACTAGGTGCAAGTGGTAAGGTATCCTTCACAGATTATGAGTAGGACTTCATGTGGTGCAACACTCAACCATGTGCCCATAGAAAGATGACACCCAAACCAGAGAGAGAACATTTCAGTGTGTGTACAATCCCACCAAGACACTCCTCTCTGAGCTGCACTGCCTGGAGGGGGATTATCTGGAAGCACTGAAGCTATTTCCATATGAACAAGTCCTACTGGATATCTGACAAATCCATATATTCACTTCAGAAAAAAGGATTACTAGTGCAATGCTGGGTTTGGATTGTCTAAAATGTTTGCAGAGAAAATCGGATATTTTATTATTAAAGACAAGAAGATGGATATTATACTCGTGTGATTTACTGTTCTATCAGAAGCAAAAAAAATATTGGTGTATCACAGTAATTTCAATGGAATTTTAAAATCCTGCTCAGCCGTGCTTAATTTAAGCTAATGGTTTCTGGTGCTCAGCACCGGCACTTAATCACCATCACCGGCACTAATGACGTCTGCCACATGGCGGCGCTGTTTGTGGAGTTTAGATCTGAGTACAACTCCAGATACGAATTCAATGTACATTAAAATGCCTAATACCTGCTGCCTATGATATTCTTATAGCTGTTTGGGCTTGGAATAGTCTGAATTGTCACAATTGTAGGAGTTTGATGGTTAGTCGTTGTGTTGGGAGCGTCATTGGCCGCATCGGAGGGGCAATGGGTGGTGGAAGCTGCAGTGGCCTCCTGACGAGGGCCCGGCACTTTTTGATTTACAAATTAAGCACTGCTGCTCACCATGCTTCTAGCCCTCCAGAGCTTCGAAGGAAAAGGAAGTGACGCCATCTGAGGCCAAACCAGTGATGATGTATGGAAAGCGGGAAAGGAAAACACCAGGCTGGAGCCCAAGACTGTATTAAAGAGCCATAAAGCTGCAGTGAAACGAACAAAGATACAGAATAATATTAGGACTGGTTGATAAGAAGAACATAGTTAACAAAGTCAACAGAAATTGTGCATTTTGACGAAGAAGTTAAACAAGAGAATGCCACCTTTGAGATGGTTGCAGACACCGAAAGAGGTGGAAAATAGAGGAGGAATCTAATATATATCTCCTTATCATTAAAAAAATAACTGATTATCTCAGGAATAACTTGGAAAATTCGCACTCCAAGTCAAGATAAACAACGCAAAGCTCAACGAGGACTAAAAACATTGTTAAAGCTTTAGTTATAATTAGGGCTTCCGGTTTTATGGTATTTATTTTTTTGACATTTCCGTATGTATTTATTCATATTTCTTTTTGCTAATTTTATCTGTATTTATCCATATTTATTTGGGGTTTTGTGGAAAAATTAAGCTGAGCTTAGTATATTACCACATTTATTTAACTGGTAAATAAACACTCATGCTTGAATGCTTACTAGGTTTCAATGTTGTAAACCCCCACAGAAAATAAATCAATTCACTTATAAGAAAATATGCATATTTCAGTATCAACCTTGTGCATATCTACTGCTGTTAAAGCCTCTTTACTAACATGCCTTTCTTTTTAACCCCCTTACCTATCAATCCACAGAGCTATTGGCCTGGCAGTCATGGCAGACAGTGTTTACAATTACTCAAAAAGCAACCCGATTTCCGTTTTTAGCCACATTTAAAAATAAATACAGACAAGAAAATAAATGTTTTCTGTCTGCATTTATCTGTAAAAATCAGTAAAAACGGAAAACAGGGAGACTTAGTTATAATGGTACATTCCGGACCTTGTTCCACCCTCCCACCCCCCCCCCCCTCCCCCCACCCCTCCCTCCCACCTTGGGATGTTTAATTCCAAGGAGTCATAGAATGTTAGCCTGAAGCTCTTCTGGAATGTTGATGTGAGGAGTTCTCCTGGGGGGCGGGGGGGGGGGGGGGGGGTTGGAGGGGAACAAGCGGAGATTGATGAATAAAGTTTACTCACCTGTTTACCTACGTTTGTCTAAGGAGATCACTTCAGATTATGAAGGTGGAGGTGCAGGCCTAGCCCCCCACCTGGTGAATGCCCTCAGGCCTGGAATCCACCCAGCAGGCCTCGGCTAAGATAGCATCGAGGTCTGAACACAGCCTTTCAATGGCACAGCACATAAGTAAGCGAGGAGACCAGTTTCTACCGGTTCCTACACGAGATAAGAAACTGGTCAGCTACGGTGGACCCCAAACATTTGCTATCAAAACCATTCTTCTTGTGGCACTCCATGATACATGGCACAGTCGCTCAGTGGGGGTGGCGAGTCCGTGTCTGTTCTCCATGAAATATGAAACGTCCCCCTATTGGTTAAAAAGTGAGGTTGGAAATCGGCAGAGGTTTAACATCAGGCACGCCTGAATCCTGAACCAGAGATCAGGAAAAGGGGTATGGAAAGCTCTGTGAGACACAAGGCTGCATGTGCAGACCTGTGTGCCCGCGACCTCATAATGCGGTTGGCCTCAGATATAAAAGTAGACAGAGGTCAGACAGAGAAAGTTGAATGCCCTCTTTGCCCTTGCCTTAATACACCTTTGTTATTAGGATAGTATCAATAAAAACGTAACATGGTTGAGTTGGGTGCCTGAATCCACCCACTGCCGCCTTGCAAGTTCCTGTTAACTGCATGAAGAGGTGCCAGGGCCACAAGCATTGATTCCAGCCAGTATTCCCCTGTGAGCTAACAGGGATCATGAGTTAAACTCCCCACAAAGATTAATGGCCTGATCACAGTTACTGGGCCTTGCTGTAGGTTTTCCCCCAATCTCAGGGAGTTTACCAATTCCAGTTACCACCTGATCTCAGAAGGCAGCAAATGCATGAGGGGGCTTGGCTGGTCAGGAGATAGGGGGGCAGATGGTCACCTGTGGCCAGGCTGCAGGGAATGCTGTTTTCTTCAATATCCCCAAAGGGGTACACCGCTCAGAGCCACTCGTAACAAGGCCAGAAGAAATGAGGGTTTCTCGCTTTGCTAGCCCACAACAGCCAGGCACGGTGGTACGTCCACCACTTTCAAGGACCACCAGCAGCCACTTCCAAGGATGGGTACATTAAAGACACATATGCCCTTATGTATTCGCACTTTCCCCTTAGGCATAGAATGAATAACCCCATGGTACATCAGGCCTGCGGTGTTCTTTCTGGCTCAACTGTAAGGCTTGGGCAGCACACGTCACGCATGCACTTCACTAACAGGAGAGTTCCTCATTTATTACCCTGGTGCAAAGCTGCTAGAAATTGGCCCCTGCTATTCCAGTAATTGACCAAGTCCTAGGAATGTACAGCTATATTGCAGTTCGACGTTTACAAAATGTGTAAGTTGCAGATTCCAAAAAGTTTGAACATATATTTACAACCCTTTTTTATGCTTATTATTTTGTATTTTTTAGTTCTGAGTAAATGCATTTTGAAAAAAGTGGGCTGGTGACCATCTCAATGTCTACTTAACTTTGCCTGTTTATTTAGCAATGCAGAGCATTTAAGTTAACTATATACTCTGTCAAACAACTAAATACCCATGCATAGAAATTACTTTCTTCAATTTACCGCACTATTGAAAATGCGGTCTTTGGCAGTATTTGAAGAACTTTTTTAGAAAAATGGATTAACAAACGGTGAAAAAGATTACAAACAGAGGGCCTCGTGTACAGTCTATCGGCATAGGGCAGCGCCGCAATCCTTCCTGCTGCACTGCTCTCTGTCAAAAGAAAATAGCAGGAATGCACCATATCTATCAGACACGCCACATTCCCGTCCGTCTCCCCGCCGCTGGCACACAAATGGCTGCCATGTACCAACGCAGGTACCCATGTGCCATGGTGCAAGAGTGTCTGCGTTTTAGGCGTGATTGTTTTTGTGCAGGAAGGGACACCTTCCTGCACAAAAACAATCAATGTAGGTGATTTCCTCTTTCTGTGTCTGCCACAGAATGCAGCAGACATAGAAAGAGGAAAAGTGAGGAGAAATAAAGGGCCATATTAGCAAGGGCAGTATCGCCGCTTTAGTGGCACTTTTTGCCGATAAAGCGGCGATATTTTTATCGCCCTATTAGCAAGCGGTCGCTAACAACTGTTAGCGACAGCTTAATGGCGATAGCGGCCGTGTTTTTACCGCTTTGCATGTCAGCGATATTTATCGCTAATGACATGCAAAGTGGGCGTTCCTCACTAAAAGTAATAGGAAGAAGTCGCTAACACAACTTCTCCCTATTAGCAATGCCCGCGAAGCGATAAAAAAACTTGCGCTAACCGAGATTATCGCTGGATTTTAACACCTGCTAAAATCCTGATTTAGCCATTGTTTTCTATGGGAGGTGGATTATATGGCTGAATCCTCACCTGCCTATTAGCGACCTCTTCCTTAGTGATGGGAATTCATCGCTGGTACTCCTGCGTTATTGATGGAGAATCGCCGCTATCGCTGGTTTATTATCGCCTTGGAGATAAACGTTGATAATAACGCGTTATCTCCGCGATCTAAACCAGCGATAGCGGCGATAAAAAATACAGCGCTAAGTGCGCTTTGCGATGATTATCGCAAGTCCTTGCTAATATGGCCCAAAGTTCCTTCTCCTCGTTGAGCCTCACCTACACAAACCATAGGGAGGGCCTTGTAAGTGAGGCCCAGAGATTCAAAAGAGATGTGAAAACCTTTATCCTCACAGGGGTAAGAGTAGGTGTAGCAGTGGTGACCTACTAGTGTACACAGTATTCATGGTGTCTGTGAAAACAGAGGTACGACTCCCTCCTTGCTTCACATCTCTCTCACCACAAATACCAGCTCTGCCGGTTTGATGTGCAAATACCTCGATCAAAGATGGTTGTACTCAGCAAATGTTCCCTTTGTGAAAGTCTTCTTGATTGTTTGATATCAAAATACTAACAATTTTACACGAACTCCTTGTTAGATTACGCCAAGACATACAGATGAGGACTTGGAAATAAATAAATATCCCCGAGTGCCGTTCTTGGATCAAAAGCATTTTGGAGAGAAAGAAAAAATTGGCAATATTACCCTGATGACCCCAAACTCCTTTTTACTCCAATTTTCAAAACTGGCATTGGCAAAGCCACCAGATGGCGCCTTTGTGAGATTTATTGGCGTTGTTAATGTTTTTAACTTAGCCATGTTGTACAGCAGTGTGGCTGCTGCTCAGTATGACTGGAAGCAAAAAAAAAAAAAAACAATGTGCCTTGATCAATGCTAGCCACTTCATAGAGTTTTTGATTTTTACATTCAGCAATGCTGCAACACAGCAGTGCTGCTGTACAACATGGCTAAAAACACATTGTTAAAGCCAAAAAGTGCTTGTGTATGTGAGAGCTTTCAAATTTGTCAATCAATCAAGTTCCTTTTTTTCGCAATCTTTGAATTGCATATAAAGTGCATAAGTATAAACAATTTCAACATACACAAATCATAAAGGTACTTTTCATCATTAAAAACAGAATCCGTATAAAGTTTTAAAAACAGGTCATCAACTTTCGCTGTTCTCTAAGAGGACAAGTGTAGGTTGGGTTCACCTCAGCCTTAAAGCTGACCACAAAAACAACACAATACAACAGCACACAAACTGATCCCCAAGCATTTGGATAAAATAAAGTGCTACCCGACACTGGCTAAAATGATGTCTCCGCACAAAGGGCAAAATGAATTTTCACCTTGGCTCATCATAGAATTTACAGAAAAAAAAGTTGTAAATCTGATTGCGAGGATGAACCATCACATGGGCATGGTGGTAAGTCATGTAAAGAGTACCTGCTACCCAGGCTATTCAAATTTGTCAATTTTGTTTGTGGTGGGATGGGTGCTGGTGGGATGGGGCAAGCAACAAAGGGTGAGAGGTGGGTGATGGGGAGTGTCACGGAGCAAGCAACAATGGAGGGGTAGAGAATGCAATAAGAGTAGTGCAAGCTACAAAGGGGCAAGCAGCGACGCAGGCAAGGGGAAGGGAAACTAGAGAATGCAAAAGCAATAGCCAAGGGATGACGCAGAAGAGGGAGGGGGAAAGCAAACATGTTGAAGCAAGCAACAATGGGCAAGAAACAACAGGGGAGGGGCAAGGAGTAAGCAATGATGTGAGAGGGGGACTGGGAAACAGCTAACAACTACGATGACGATGGAAGAAGGAAAAAAAACGTATCTCAATCACAGTGCGAGCAGTGAAAGCATACTAAAAAACAAACAACAATCAGTACTTGGTCCATGCTCCATGGAAGGGAGAAACAAACAAAGGGAAAGTCAAACTGGCATGCACTGACCAATCAGGGGCCAAAAACTAAGAGTGACAATCAAGCCAAATAAGGGTAAGCCATAGGCAGGCTCCATGCACCAATTAACTTAACAACATGCCTTGCAAACGGCAGCGCGTGTACCCTAAGGCAAGACCTAATGGGGAAAATCCTTTTCCTCAAATATTTTGAGGAAATTTGACCAAAACGTAATTTGAAAAATGGGACCGGATGGATGATGATGAAATTAGGTAGCGAAAAAAATAGGCAGGAATAATGAAGAGAGGAAGTTGTAAAACCTGAAAAGTTTCTCTGCCAGGTTACAGGTATTGATTCTAAGGTTTAGGTAGAGGTATTCAGCTATAGGCGGTGAAGCGTTACTAGAGGATATGTTGGTTTATTAAAATATAGGTAAAGTTAGAAGCACTGGAGTGTATGTAGTGTGAGCGATTATTGGGTTTAATTATTGGTAGAGATGATGCAGTGTAGGTGAGAGTATAGGTTGTAACACATAGGCAGTATAGAGATACCGGGGGATACGTTGATTAATTAGAATGTAATTAAAGTTAGAGACACTAGAGTATAGGCATGGGTATTGATGCATGGGTTTATTCAGTGGTAGAGATGCTGGGGCGTAGGGAAGACTAGAGGTCGTAAGATATAGGCAGCATAGAAGTACATGAATGCAGGCACGTATCTTGAATACAGCCAGAAGTCAGGGACTAGTATAGAGGTACTAGGGAACAGGACGGGCAGATGCAAAGTATTATAAATATGTCGAAAGGTAATATAAAGTAGGCAGGAACAGAGGTATTAGGATTTAGGCAGGAAACACAACAAAATTGAAATGCGTATAAAAAACTGTGCACATATTTCAAAATATATAAGCAGTTAGGAAAGCACAAATGAAGAACTTTTTTTGTAATTCTGAAGTGTGATGAAAACAAAGATTTCTATCGGATCACAAAACTCGAGATATTTAATTTGGTGATGTGCAAACGATGAAACATGTTTACTAAAACATGATTTTCACACATTATCATATGTGTGCTATGTTTTATCAGTTTAACTGCATGCCAGTGTGAATATTGTGGTCATTTCAATCGAAAATATGCTGTCTGTAAAAGTCATAGATGTGTCACAGTGTGCTCCATACCACACCCTTTCCACTCTCCTGCTGAATGGGCGTGGCTCATTGGCTATATATATTCTTTGCGTGAAACTTGGATTTTCCACAACCACTATACCTTTTGTGATGTAACACTGATGGTAGCCCCTCCCCACTCTGAAAACTGTCCTAGCACCGCTGCAGAGTCCTGCAGTACAGGGTGGGGCATGAAGTCTCCCTCAGCAAGAGAACTGCTTCCATCCACCAGCTGCTCAGAAGGAATTGCTTGACCCAAATCTTCACTGAAGAATCACCTGCTGCTGCATGGCCTCCTCTCCCTGCTTCCCGGCCTTGGGCCTGCGCTCTTCAGCTCAGCGCTCCGGGTCTCCCCAGCTAGGCTCAGGCTATAGAAGCACCAACATGTGCATATATTCACACATACATACATACATACATCTACAGGCAGGGAAGGAAGCAATATAAGAAAAAGCAGAGGGCGGGATACAAGGGCAGTTGGCGAAAAACCAGGAAAGAGGCAGTAATACAGGTAATAGGATGCATAGGTGCAGAAGGAATAGGATATAGGTGGTATTCAGGTATTAGGATATGTGTGAAGGGTTGGGGGGAATCAGAGTGGGTATCGAACATCACAAAATACATATTTGATGTAGAAGAAAGAGGAACTGGGCGGGTATGGGAAGGAAGGCCGGACGGGCCGGACCAGGCATCAGGCGTTTCCCCGGGAGGCTGGAAAGGTCTGGAGCCAGGTTTGTCACTGGGGGGCGGTTTTGCAGCAGTGCCACAATGTCAGCCCCCAGAAGCAAGATCAGCAGGCCAGCTTCATCGACTCATCGCTCAGTTTCGTTTCCAGCCTCCCTGTGTTTAGAAACATGGCATGGTTTTAAAAGCTGTAGTAAATTATCTCTAACAAAGAGTGGGGGTCCAAGGGATGTAGTTTAACGACTCACACAGTTCTCAATCCCTAATCTAGCACATGTATACAAAATAGAAGAACTGAGAGTCCAAAGAAAGTTTAGTAACAATAGTGTGACCACTCTAAAAATATCGATCAAGGTGTTTGCTAGTGTCAACTGAGTACACAGTATGTCCATAAGTGTATGTATGCGTAAACAAAATTCCCATCACCCACAACAAGTGGCTGGCTTCATCATTTGGGAATCGGGGAACTTGACCAAGGAACCATCTTCTACCAGATTGACGTAGATATTGGTTCGGTGGATGTCCCAAATGTGTATCTGGATCGAGGGGGCCACAAACGTGATAGTAGTGGGTGATGTATGCAGTGCAAGTGATAAAGAGATAGTGATTTAAAATTGGTTGTCAAGGTACAAATATGTGTTTATTCTGGTGCTACCTTGATACCAAGTTAAAACTAAACAGTGCTATACAGTTCAAACAAATAACTGTGTTCTTAAAGACTGGTCTACATGTTTCAGCTCTAGGATATACTCTATCCCAGCTTTCGTCAGGACCAGAAAGCTACTGCATATTAACGGTGTAGTGAATACAAAAAACTCAAAAACATACAACCTGGACCATGATCTTGGTACAGGTAAATACCTGTAAAAGCAACAACAGTGGTCAATACAAACGGAGTGGTGACATGTTACAAAAAAACCGCATCCACATTAAAATGTCGATTTTAGTTCAAAGTTACCAAATAGTGTACTAGATAATTCTACGTCAATCACCACAAGTGAAACGTTAGAATTGTAACTCACCCGAATTATACTGGGTATGTGCCTCACCCCACCCGGCAACTGCTCAGGTATAGGAGGCACCGCTCTAAGGAAAAAGTACTAGCGTAAAACATTGCATAACAAATGCTATTGAAACATTTAAACAGTAGTACATTACGCGCAACCCTTAAAAACAAACAAGGCAGGAAATTCACGGTCGACTGAGCGTCGAAAGAAGATTGTCAGCAATCATGTCTCTGTTATAAACAAACGGAGTGCCTGTGCAGTTGGCTCAAGCACTATCATTTCTCTCCCCCAAAGTCTACTGCTATACTGCGTAATTTGAAAGCCAGTGACTAATGTGTATGATGCCGGAGAGCGAGTAATCCCAATACGGCGTTTCCTTAGTTAAAGGTAGCCGGTTCGGTATTCTACAAAAGACCCCAGAACCAAACCAGGAACTTAACCAGGAACTAAGGTCTCAAGGCACCGTTATCATTTTAACAGATGTAAATTTATGGCGTTACGGGTACTGCACCAACTCCGGTCAGTTTCTATCTGTCCACCTTACCTCTCCGTCGGTACCTCTCGCGGTGTATGAGCGAGAAGGGGAGGTGTAATACAGCGATAGGGAATCCTATTTGAGGAGTCACCGCGCGTCACTGCTGACATCCGCGGTCTGCGGCTCCAAACTGTCCCTCGCTGATGACGGCGCGGCATTTTGGTATAGACGCAATGCGCATCGGGAATTGTAGTTTATTAGGAGATTGCATTCCAAAACAGTGATAACTTAGTGCCATATGCTCAAGGACAGTTGTTCTTTCTGGTCTATCTGCAGAGGCTACGTAGTTAGCGTGTATTGTATCTAAATATGCGGTAGATTTTATCAAATTCCGCAAATAAATCACGTAGTCAGATTGCAAATGATGGCATTCTTAGTGTGTAACTCAAGATCTCAAACCGGGTGTTGAAGCAAATTCTTACAAACGACCCGTCATTTTAAAGCGAGGTCCATGGTATTTGGTCATTCAGACCTACACAGTCGCTATGCATTTTGAACACCCATCCGTATCAGTGAACACAAAAGCACCATTAGGTGTAAAAAACAAGCTACCAGATTAACTAGCCATTTCCTGTCCCACAATCACAGACCAGAAGATCTGCGCTGGGTAATCTTAGAACAACCCTTTATTCCACCTCACGTTACAGATATTCACAAGTTCCTCTTCATGAAGGAACAGAAATGGGTGTTCAAAATGCATAGAGACTGTGTAGGTCTGAATGACCAAATACCATGGACCTCGCTTTAAAATGACGGGTCGTTTGTAAGAATTTGCTTCAACACCCGGTTTGAGATCTTGAGTTACACACTAAGAATGCCATCATTTGCAATCTGACTACGTGATTTATTTGCGGAATTTGATAAAATCTACCGCATATTTAGATACAATACACGCTAACTACGTAGCCTCTGCAGATAGACCAGAAAGAACAACTGTCCTTGAGCATATGGCACTAAGTTATCACTGTTTTGGAATGCAATCTCCTAATAAACTACAATTCCCGATGCGCATTGCGTCTATACCAAAATGCCGCGCCGTCATCAGCGAGGGACAGTTTGGAGCCGCAGACCGCGCATGTCAGCAGTGACGCGCGGTGACTCCTCAAATAGGATTCCCTATCGCTGTATTACACCTCCCCTTCTCGCTCATACACCGCGAGAGGTACCGACGGAGAGGTAAGGTGGACAGATAGAAACTGACCGGAGTTGGTGCAGTACCCGTAACGCCATAAATTTACATCTGTTAAAATGATAACGGTGCCTTGAGACCTTAGTTCCTGGTTAAGTTCCTGGTTTGGTTCTGGGGTCTTTTGTAGAATACCCAACCGGCTACCTTTAACTAAGGAAACGCCGTATTGGGATTACTCGCTCTCCGGCATCATACACATTAGTCACTGGCTTTCAAATTACGCAGTATAGCAGTAGACTTTGGGGGAGAGAAATGATAGTGCTTGAGCCAACTGCACAGGCACTCCGTTTGTTTATAACAGAGACATGATTGCTGACAATCTTCTTTCGACGCTCAGTCGACCGTGAATTTCCTGCCTTGTTTGTTTTTAAGGGTTGCGCGTAATGTACTACTGTTTAAATGTTTCAATAGCATTTGTTATGCAATGTTTTACGCTAGTACTTTTTCCTTAGAGCGGTGCCTCCTATACCTGAGCAGTTGCCGGGTGGGGTGAGGCACATACCCAGTATAATTCGGGTGAGTTACAATTCTAACGTTTCACTTGTGGTGATTGACGTAGAATTATCTAGTACACTATTTGGTAACTTTGAACTAAAATCGACATTTTAATGTGGATGCGGTTTTTTTGTAACATGTCACCACTCCGTTTGTATTGACCACTGTTGTTGCTTTTACAGGTATTTACCTGTACCAAGATCATGGTCCAGGTTGTATGTTTTTGAGTTTTTTGTATTCACTACACCGTTAATATGCAGTAGCTTTCTGGTCCTGACGAAAGCTGGGATAGAGTATATCCTAGAGCTGAAACATGTAGACCAGTCTTTAAGAACACAGTTATTTGTTTGAACTGTATAGCACTGTTTAGTTTTAACTTGGTATCAAGGTAGCACCAGAATAAACACATATTTGTACCTTGACAACCAATTTTAAATCACTATCTCTTTATCACTTGCACTGCATACATCACCCACTACTATCACGTTTGTGGCCCCCTCGATCCAGATACACATTTGGGACATCCACCGAACCAATATCTACGTCAATCTGGTAGAAGATGGTTCCTTGGTCAAGTTCCCCGATTCCCAAATGATGAAGCCAGCCACTTGTTGTGGGTGATGGGAATTTTGTTTACGCATACATACACTTATGGACATACTGTGTACTCAGTTGACACTAGCAAACACCTTGATCGATATTTTTAGAGTGGTCACACTATTGTTACTAAACTTTCTTTGGACTCTCAGTTCTTCTATTTTGTATACATGGTTTTAAAAGCACCCGCAGTTTCTTATATATCCAGCAGTTTACAGGCAACAATACAAATGTCAAGGTAACTTTGGTGATTAATGTACCTGCTGGAGAGAGATCGGAGTTTTGTCTAGTAGTGGTTTTGACTCATCTAAGGTAGTGCAGAGGGTTAATATGCCTGCTGCAAAGAACATGTATCGCGCAGATCAAAGAACTGTCTTTTATGTGCGTACCTCAGTGGATCTCTGTGAAAAAAGCAATTTTTCCCAGAGATCCTTATGTTTCTTTACAGTTCATAAATTACAATCGTAATCTAGCTAAGTGAGCTATGAACTGCCAACAAAGAGCTGCATGTAAACTGCATGGTACAGGTTAAAAAGTTATGTTTTTCCTAGTGATTCACTATCCTAATGAAATAAAATCGCATTCGTAAAGCCAATCCTAACCACTGTGTTCTGTTTTGAAACCTGAGTTTGTGGTTCTACAGGCCAAGACCTCTTAAGAAATGCCAACCAGTATGGATGACGGGAATCCTACACCTCGTAGTTGATTTTTTCGTATGTATCATTTTCTGTACACTGATTTACACCTGTATTACTCCTGGTCTCCATGTGCTTGTGATGTAAAGTGCTCCGACAACCTACACTGGTACTGGAAAGAATTACTTTTCTTACACAAGACATTCGTCCGCATGCATTCAACAGTTTAGGAGCACTATTAATGTGTAAATAGATTTCTTCGAGTAAGTCAGCCACAGTTCTCAAATGTTGCTTGGAATAACGCTATTCTGGGTAAGTAGTGCGTGCATAGGCTACACAGGGAGAGAAAGTACCTAAAACTAGTTCGTTAACCAGTATGCAAATTATACTTCACAGACTCTCCAGCAGAGGGCAGCAGATCCCCTCTTTTAAAATCGACTACCTTTTAAAAACCAATACGACCAATTCATCAAAAGATTGCTAACTTAGTTGCTGTCGGTGTGTCAACTACCGGGTATTTACGGATAGTATATTTTGTTGTGGAGTGCGTAGAAAATTTGACTCAAACTAGTGTTGCTGTGGGAAATCAAGGTTAGAGCGTTCACCCGCCCTTAAGGTTGGGCGACGAGGAGATGGGGCTTGGGACTCAAAAGACAGGATGAAGGAAGATTAGAGGGGACAGGAGTGAAAGAGTGAAGCAAATGAAGTGAAGCCAGGCCACAAGTCCTAAAAAAGAAGTAGGGGAACTGACCAAGTTAGGCAGTATGCAAGTGACATCATGACGCGTGGCATCAAAGCACATGACGTCACGACACATGACATTCCATGTGAAATCACAGGAAGTGGCCTCACTGGAGGTGACATCACAAGAAGTGACATCAGATACTAAGATCTCACACATATGCTTATCAGGTGCATCATGAGGACATTAACAAATGAGATTTGGAGTCGAGGTGATGCCAAAAGAGGCGCAATCCTGACGCAAAATCTGGGTAATACATTTTCTTTAAACCCTGCCACAAAGAAATTGGTAACAAGGAAGAGCATGGTAGTGGAGGTTCTGCTTAATTGGTTGCAAAGTCTGAAATTTAAAATATTTTATGAGGTTAAAGCATCTGCTGCAGAGGTGCCCAGTAAATCTCAGGGAATAATAAGAATGATGCGATAACTTTGGAGCTTAGCGCATTTGTTGGAGAGATCCGTGTTTCGTGTAGTCCCATTCTGTAGTATAGAAGAATAAGTGGTCTGCTGCAAAACATAATCACCCTCTGTTGGGGCGTTTGGGGATTGTTGAACCTCTAATTTGTTGCTACCTTCTTCGGGTTTGTTATTCATGATATCTCAACACACATGGTGTGCCTCTTATACAACGTTGTGAGCATAAATGTACCACTTAATTATGCAATAGGGCTCTGATATGTGATGTTATAACATGTCCCAACTGAAAATGAAATAAAATAAGTTTTAAAAAAAGTTGTCTCCTGTAAAGCATATCATGTAACATGCAGATCACAGATCTTTATTTT
The DNA here is from genome assembly GCF_964204655.1 of Triturus cristatus. Classification (NCBI taxonomy): domain Eukaryota; kingdom Metazoa; phylum Chordata; class Amphibia; order Caudata; family Salamandridae; genus Triturus; species Triturus cristatus. Next base: position 1,162,769,300 of record NC_140584.1, read on the forward strand.
ATGTAAGTGGATTATTGCTTTGAACACAGAGATCCTTGTGTTACTTGCAGGTAATAAAGTGTAATCCCTCTAGTAGACCACTGTGAGCTATGAAGGACATTTGACTCCAACACCTTGTAACCCTGACTGTCTCGTGTAACACATCTTGTACATTGATTTAAACACTTACATGATTTATTTGGAATGGATAAAGTGCATGTTATGCAAAGTGCTCTAACACTCTGCATTGGTATGAGTAGAACTGTAAAAGAAATAAAATGGTGCCATTTAAATGTGTATTTGTCTAAATACTGGAACACACCAATCCATCTGGCATTCTTACAGTGCATGCACTTATATACAACAAAGTCAAAAGCATGCATCTCTTCAGTACCTGTGAAAAGATAACAGGCTGTGTGCTTTTGTTTCCTTACCTGTGCATGTGTGAGGTTCCATGACACCTCAAGCCGGATACTCAATCAAGGGGAGGCCTGAGGGCCCCTTAACTTCTTTCTTTATCTCTGCCCAGCTGGAGGTGAAAAAATGCCCCCTCGCTACCTGCAGGTTGCTGCTGGGAATGGAAAGCAAACAATGTGCAGGAGCTGCTAAAAGTGTTTCACAATTACACTGGGACAAGTTCAACAGATTTCTGTGGGGCCCAACTTCTTTGCTGGGTGGACGACGTCCGCCCTGTGATAATAGTGGGAGAACCCCATGTACCCACGTGTAGCACAGACTCGTGCCCTGAGAGAGGCAGAAAAGAAAAGAGAACAACGAGCGGAGACAGAATGGCACATATGATGAGAGAAAAAAGAGGGGCATATAAGACAGAGCAACTGAAATCAAACAAGCGGTGTAGGCAAAGAATCTGGAGAGAGACACGGGAGTAGGCACACAAAGATAGAGAGAAAGAGGAAGCTGGGACAGAAAGCAGGACAAAGAGAGAGGCGAACGAAATGTAAATGTTCAGAGACTCAAGGAGTAGAAATTAGTGAGGCAGATGGAGTTTGTGTGCGTGTGCGTTCGTGTATATAAATATGTGCCTTGAAATGCAACCATTACACCATAAAATATGTTAATAATTGTGAGGCTCTACACTGCTGCCAAGTTCAGGAACAGAAACTGAGTGCACTGTTCCGCAGAAAATGTGACCTGTCCATTGCACATGGATGAAATGTATGACAACAGCAGGAATCTTTCAACAAGACGTGCTGCACATAGGAACAGTGGCGGCTCGCCGAGGGAGTGCTGTGGGCGGTGCGGCAGGGCATGGGAGGGAGGTAGTAAACTTCGGCATACGGCAGAATGGAGTTAAGTAAATAAATAAAACAATTTAAACATTGCGCGCACTGCATCGCCGAGTTGGAGTTGCAGCGCGCGCAATGTAAATTGATTTATTTATGTATTTATTTACTTAACTCCGCAGTGCCGTATGCCGGAGTTTACTACCCCCTACCCTGCCCCTCCCCCACCCACCGCCCCGCAGCACTTCCTTGGCGAGCCGCCACTGCATAGCAATGAGGCAGTGGTATGAAAGTGAATATCAGATTGGCTGGATACTCTAATAAAGGTGCTAGCAATTCTGCTCAATGGAAAGTAAACAACAGGGTGGCTCCAAAAAAAATCATATTATGAGCATAACATCCATATCAATAGTAGGAACTGAAGTGTCGAACCCTATGACCGTTAAAAAGCTCTAGTGGGAAGAGATGGGCTTTGACTGCAGTCTAGAAGTCATGGATTGATGAGATTGCTCAGGGTGCTGCAGGTTCTAGGGTTGATGAGATTGCTCATGGAGCACAGGTTCTAGGACTGATAAAATTCTTCATGGAGCAACAGGTTCTAGACTTGATGAGCTTGCTAACGGTGCAACAGGTTCTGGAATTGATGAGATGGGTCACACAGCAGCAGGTTCTGGGTTTGATGACACTGCACACTGAGCAGCAGGTGCTGCAGGTTCTAGGATTGATGAGACTGCACACTGAGCAGCAGGTGATGCAGGTTCTGGGATTGATGAGACTGCACACTGAGCAGCAGGTGCTGCAGGTTCTAGGATTGATGAGACTGCACACTGAGCAGCAGGTGCTGCAGGTTCTGGGATTGATGAGACTGCACACTGAGCAGCAGGTGCTGCAGGTTCTAGGATTGATGAGACTGCACACTGAGCAGCAGGTGCTGCAGGTTCTGGGTTTGATGACACTGCACACTGAGCAGCAGGTGCTGCAGGTTCTAGGATTGATGAGACTGCACACTGAGCAGCAGGTGCTGCAGGTTCTGGGTTTGATGACACTGAGCAGCAGGTGCTGCAGGTTCTGGGATTGATGAGACTGCACACTGAGCAGCAGGTGCTGCAGGTTCTAGGATTGATGAGACTGCACACTGAGCAGCAGGTGCTGCAGGTTCTGGGTTTGATGACACTGCACACTGAGCAGCAGGTGCTGCAGGTTCTAGGATTGATGAGACTGCACACTGAGCAGCAGGTGCTGCAGGTTCTGGGTTTGATGACACTGCACACTGAGCAGCAGGTGCTGCAGGTTCTAGGATTGATGAGACTGCACACTGAGCAGCAGGTGCTGCAGGTTCTGGGTTTGATGACACTGAGCAGCAGGTGCTGCAGGTTCTGGGATTGATGAGACTGCACACTGAGCAGCAGGTGCTGCAGGTTCTAGGATTGATGAGACTGCACACTGAGCAGCAGGTGCTGCAGGTTCTGGGTTTGATGACACTGAGCAGCAGGTGCTGCAGGTTCTGGGATTGATGAGACTGCACACTGAGCAGCAGGTGCTGCAGGTTCTAGGATTGATGAGACTGCACACTGAGCAGCAGGTGCTGCAGGTTCTGGGTTTGATGACACTGCACACTGAGCAGCAGGTGCTGCAGGTTCTAGGATTGATGAGACTGCACACTGAGCAGCAGGTGCTGCAGGTTCTGGGTTTGATGACACTGCACACTGAGCAGCAGGTGCTGCAGGTTCTAGGAATGATGAGACTGCACACTGAGCAGCAGGTGCTGCAGGTTCTGGGTTTGATGACACTGCACACTGAGCAGCAGGCGCTGCAGGTTCTGGGATTGATGAGACTGCTCATGGAACATCTGATGACTGTACTACGGCAACGCACTACATGAAGGCGCCACCAGTCAACTCATGAGAAGACTGAAGATGATCCATAACACAGCAACCAGACTGATCCTCAAGCTGCCCAACAGGATCCACATCACCTAGCACCTGAGAGATCTCCACTGGCTCCTCATCTTGAAAAGATGCTATCAATGCTTTTGACCCACTCCTACAAAGCCCTCCATGACGAAGGACCTGAATACATGGAACCACCGCCTGAATTTCCACCAACCACGCAGAAACCTCTGCTTCGCCCACCTCGCCCTTCGCACAGACACCACGCATCCACCTCTGTTGCACTGGAGAACGCTCCTTCTCCCACGTCACCGCAAAAGTCCTGGAACGCCCTTCCCCTGCACCTCTGAACATCACCCTCCTTGTAGAGGACGAGTAGGTGGGGGCGAGGGAAGTGCAGTAAATGTGGTAATATTCAGATGGAAAGCCATCCGGTCCAGCCGTTGTCCCGGAATTCAGCACCAGATTGCCTCATCTATTTCCTCATGGTGATAGTTCCCTCAAGGGCCACTCTAGAGGCTGTGGACAGTGAGGGAAAGGAAATCTTCGTCAATAACAGTTTACACTTTGTGTAGTGAGCGTGGGTGGTGGTCATAGAGCTCTCTGTAGCAGTCCACAGAAAACAGCAGCTTTTTCTGACCAGCAGCACACCACGCAGGCTGTATGGTAATAAATCACTGGGACCAAACTGGAGGCCAGGTCACTAGTGGCCAGTCAGTACAGCAACTTCATGTCAAGGACCACTGTTATGATCTGTACTGTTGGAATTCTCTCTATGTCATGGAATGGAGTGATGCATCGGGTGATGTATCGTTCATTCCAGAGAGAGACGATGGCTGAACAGTTGGTGCTGTCTTGCTGATCCTGCTGTACTTGATAATAAACCTTCACTACTGCAATTCAAAGCGGATCGACACTTTATTACACTGGCGACGAGCAGATTTCACCTGATTGGGGACAAGCAACACTGCTAAGCACCAATTCCCCTACGTTAAATCTTACCGTTAGACTCACGAGCTGATCCGCGAGCTGCTGGGCTGCATCATTGAAGTTCTTTGTTCACGTTTCGAGCGCGTTGAAACGCAAGTCTTGAAACGCACGTTCCTACGTGCCTCGTCATTCAAGCGGCCATCTTGTTATCAGTTACCTTGACAACGATACAACACGGAGGGATCGAAGGAAATGTTTTTTCTTTCTGAACAATACTTTATGTGAAAACGTCTACGGTGTCAACACACACTATTGAAATTTATATATTTGAAGGTAAAACATTTTAAAAAGAAAGTGGGAAAATACTCACGACTGGTATTATGTGCATTTTCTTTGGGACAATAATTTAAGCACATATCCAATGGTAGTTTATGCCGAACAATTGACATCCTATTAAAACTTTCAAGTGTCTCTCTTTAAGTTTTGACTGCAACGAAATAAATGGCGTTGGCTTCATCCTCTAGCATGTCACAACCACCGGCCTTTTTGTCAGAGGAAGGTGACCCAATTCTTCCTTGGAAAAGGTGGAAAAACCTTTTTGAATGGTACATTGTGGCCATTGGCGGAGAAAAGTTTTCGGCTGTTAGGAAACAAGCCATTCTCCTTCATAACTTGGGTGTGGAAGGAAGGAATACCTATGACAGCATGGATCTGATCCCTGTTGGTGATGGTGATGGTTCTCCAGATGATGTGTACGAGATGTCCTTGATCATGCTAGAGAAGTATTTTGGTCCCTGTATCAACGTGGTTCTAGAAAGACATAAGTTCTTCACCAAGATCCAAGGTCCCGTGGAGCATGTAGGCAGTTATGTTGCGGCTTTGAAGAGCCTCGCACGTACGTGTGAGTTTGGTGACCACTCGGATTCGTTAGTAAGAGACCAGTTGGTGATGTGCACTAACAGTGTTCGTGTTCAAGAGAAACTATTGTCGAAAAATCCTTCTTTGGTTGAAGCTGTAGCCATTATTGAGGGCATGGAGAACACTTCCAAGTGGGTAAAAGAAATCAGGAAGAACAAAGAAGATGAGGGCCAGAAACACAGTGAAGTGCATGTCATAGAACAGGGTGAAAATCCTGAGACTTCCAATAGTCTGGCAAAAATTTCTGCCTCTAATAATAGCAAGGCTGTTGAGAAGGACACACGCTTGTGTGTCCCTTCTAAGAGTGTTCAAAGTAAAGTGGAGCGTGACAACCATTCCGCTGATATGGGTGGTAATTCTGGTGACAAAGCTCCAACAACATGTCCTAAACCTAAATGTATGAGGTGTGGAAGTTTCTCGCATTTTTCTAATTACCCGCATTGTTTTGCTAGAGAGGCGGTGTGTAACAAGTGTGGTATCAAGGGGCATTATGCTCGAGTCGGCAAGGCCTTTGACAAAGCCCGTAACCCACAGAAAAATGTTAAAGTAGTGCGCACTATTCTTTTGAGTGTTAGGGCTGATGATGGAAAAATAGATGCAGATAAAATAACAATGCCTGAATGTAAAATTACGGTTGATGGGTATAATTTCTCTGTTCTAGCTGACTCGGGTTCGCCTTTTACCATGATTGGTAATAGGCAGTGGGATGAGTGTGTGGGTCTCGACAACGTAACTTTGTCGACACCAGATATCAATCCTGTTAGTTATGGTGGTTCTAAGATCAATTTCCTTGGTTATGTTCAAGCCTTCATCAAATTTAAGGACAGACATACAATGGGTAAGGTTTATGTAGCTGAAAGAGGGGACAATTTGCTTGGGTGGAGGCATCAACGTGACCTTGGCATCATGCTTAACCCCTGTGCTAAGGATCCCAAAGATCAGGTTATGTTAGTAGACTCTTTTGACTCGAGTTGTGAGTGCTTCGATAAGTTTCCAGAGGTCTTTTCGGATGCCTTGGGATGCCTTAAGGGGTTTGAGCATCGCATTGTCCTTAAAGAAAGGGCCATTCCCTGTGTACACAAGGTGAGGAGAGTACCCAATATGATGGATGAACCACTCAAAGCTGAGTTGCATAGGTTGCTTAACTTGGGTGTTATTGAAGAAATTGAGGCTTCGGAGTGGCTTGCCCCCATTGTTCTTGCCCCTAAGGATGGGGGGGGGGCGAGTGTCAGGATGTGTGTGTACTTGAGGGGACTGAATGAGTGGATTTGGGTGGATCGTCAGCCCTTACCCAACATATCTGAGTCTCTCAGCATTCTCAAAGGAGCTAAGATTTTCAGTGTGTTAGATTTATCTTCGGCCTACCACCAAGTTATGTTGCACAAGGATTCGAGACACCTTACATCTTTCGTGACACCTTTGGGGGCTTACAGCTTCTTGCGGATGCCCTTTGGGTTGGCGTCTGCGGCGGCATGTTTTCAGAGGGTCAAGAAAAAGGTGCTCGGGAATATACCTAATGTCATGTTTTTTCAAGACGATATCTTGATATATGGGAAGGATGAGAGAGAACATTGTACGACCCTCTATACTGTGTTAGAGAAGTTGAGGGATGCAGGACTCACAGTTAAGAGACAAAAGTGCAGTGTGGGGTTGAGTTCTGTAACATATTTAGGCCACGTGATCTCTGGAGAGGGCATCCAACCCAAGGTGGAACTCGCTGAAAGTGTAGTGAAAGCTCCCACTCCTCAAGACAAGGACCAAGTGAGATGTTTTTGGGACTCGCTGAGGTCTATTCTAAATTTATACAAGGATTTGCAAGTGTAGCTGAACCTATCAGGGCTCTGCTTAAAAAGGGACACAGTTTGCCTGGTCTGATGATTGTCAAAAAGCCTTTTTGATTGCATTAAGGGTGAAATTGGTAAAATGCCCACTTTAGGACATTTTGATGTTAATCGTAAAACTATTCTAACGACGGATGCTAGTCTTAAAGGCTTAGGGGCTGTGCTCTCTCAGGTTGTGGATGGTGAGGACAGAGCAATTGCTTTTGCCTCGAGAGCTCTTAAAGATGCGGAAGCTAATTACTCATGTATTGAAAGAGAAGCTTTGAGTGTGTTCTGGGCGGTACAACATTTTAAATTCTATCTCTGGGGGATTCCTTTTTTGGTCCGAACGGATCATCGTCCCTTGGTGCAAGTTTTCTCGTGCCGCCATAGTGAGCACACCACACCCAGGCTCAAACGTTGGAGTGAGGGTCTCCAAGAGTTTAATTTTATCGTTCGGTATATACCCGGTCTGAGTAATAAATCCGCAGATTGTCTTTCTCGCTTACCGGTTAGTCATACCTCAGACTGCAGTGAAGTTGAGTGTGTACTTTGGGTTGCTGGGTCTGCCTTTTCGTCTGAAGAGTGGTTGGAGGGTGTAGGTAGTGACAAGGATTTTGCCCTTCTCAAAGGATGGGTAAGTCATGGCTGGCCTGATTATAAGGTCTTGGATCAAAACATGAGACCCTATTGGGCTGTGAGGGAGGAGTTAGCATTTTTCTGTGATAATCTCATGAGAGGTGATAGAGTAATTCCTCCCAGTGTTTTCAGGGACAGAATAGGCAACCTTGCCCATGAGGGTAATTTGGGCAGGAGTCTAACGAAAGCCCGGGTGAGGGAAAAGTACTGGTGGCCTGGTATGGATCGCATGATTGAGTGTGTGGTTGAGGATTGTTTGTCTTGTGCTTCCAATGACAAATCTCACACTCCCAACAATGCTGCCCTGTCTCCTGTTGAAGTTCCTGACAGGGTGTGGTCGAAGTTGGGATTGGACATAGTTGGTCCGTTTGAACTGTTACCTTCTTTTGAGAGGTTTGTTCTTTTGCTTGTGGACTATACCTCTAAGTGGGTGATCACCAAGTGTGTGTCAGTGGCTAACACAAAAACAGTGATA